>NW_026888611.1:0-98788 GCF_032173495.1 Musca vetustissima
ATATTTGACCGATTTTGTGTAGATCATAGACCCAACGTTTCTTCGTATGCGACCTAAATTTGCTCGACTGTGCTGTAACCTTGTACGTCGTACTAAATTTAATTTCAGAGTTCATATATATTTCCGCCACATTTTTTTCCGATTGGGAAAACATTTATCAAGATGTGCCATATTGAGATATTGAGAATGACACTTGTTAAGTTTTGCTGAAATCGAATTTAGCATACCAAAGACTACGTTTGTTGCACAGCATACTGACATGAGCCTTTAAAGAAAGCCCTAGTTTGGATCACTTGGGTCTAGACTAGATTTAAATGAAATATAAATTCAACACACATTGATTCTTACTTTCCAATCGTTCTAAACGTTCACGTTTCTCCGCTGCCTCCTCTGCCAATTTGGCTGATGTTTTTACACCTTCACCAGATTTTTGCGTCTTTTCCATAATCGAACAGGCACGCATGACATAGGTGGGTACCGTTTCCTGCTTCTCTTGGCGTGGTATATCGATGAGGGCCCAATATTGCGTTTCTAATCGAATCACATCCTAGGGGAAATAGAAATATAACAAATATTTAAAGGATTTACCAGAACTATCAGAACACAACGACATCACCTTTATCATAATTTTCAGCATTGGATAACGTTGAAAAATATTACGTTGTGATTTCGAATCGCCATATTTATTCATAAGGGTTATTAAAGCTTGTTTAGCCGTGTCGTAAGATTCCTCCAGACGTATGCGTAAATTACGCAGCCGCTCATTTGTCTCGATGACTTCCTCACGGCTCATGCCACCTGAAATAGTAAGAGAGGGAGTTTGAATATTTGAAATGAGGTCAGGGAAATTTATATTGTTGTGTGTCATTGTCATGATTTTGTGTCTTACTAGGTGCACCTTCATCCTTGACGTCCTGGACAATCCTTCGAACGCTTTGCGTGAATTTACCAACAAAATTTGTTGTAGCTGGAATGAAGAAAAAAATAAAATAATTGTAGTTACAAAAAATGTAAATGCTTTTTATAGAAATTTAAAATTATCATTTTTAAAAATTATCGATTCAAAAAGGTTTTGTTCGAAAATTGCCTTCGACACTATCGTTTATTAACCAAACGTAGCAGAAATTAGGCAACAGCCGATATATGGTAATCTGCGATTTGCTAGGAAATATTCTGACTATCAAGAGTCAGAGCATTATGCCGTTAAAAATCGCATCTGTCGAAAAATGTTTTCCAAATTTCACTAGAGACGCCGTCGCTGTGATTTGAACCTAGTGCCTTGTGTTTTCATTCAAAACTCGCTGTACTGAAAGATACGCAACACAACCGTTTAGACAGCTGAACCAACGAGCATTGGTTCTGGTCGTGCGTTATCTTAATGTTTTCTCTGTTGGGGGGTGTGCAGACCCCAAGTGTGCCTCTAGTTTATTTATAGAACGTGTTTTTATTGTTGTTGTTTTTTTCGTTTGTTGAACATCACACAACAATACCCTCTAGCCAGTTTACGGCTGTGAGTGTTAGTTGTTGTTGTCATGCAATTTAAGAGAAGAGATTTTTTCGTAAGAGAACGAACAAAACATTGTAATAACACGTTTGGATTCCACATGTGTTCCAAGTTTTGAAAATAAATGATCACGCTGGTAGATAAGATTGAAGGTAAAAGCTACTATTTAACGGAGATAGGAAGTTGAAGAAAATGTTGAATTAAATATTTAATTAATTCTATTGAATTTCCATGGACAGACGGACAAGCATACGTAAATAATAAAAAACAAGTAAAAAAGTGTCAGTCGGTGTTGCCGACATATATATACCACCAGCATATGGTTTGCAGAGGTCTTCGGAATTATACACTGATTTTATTATTAGCTTTATATAAGAAACGTGTTTTTATCAAAGGGGTTTCGGATTTAATGTTGATCACAGTTTATAAAATATTGGCCATTTGTGAGGCAGGTACCGGAAGGAGTGGACTATTGGGTCCCACCTTCGGACTTGATATAGGGTCGGTTAATTCGGAGTTATACACTGATTTTATTATTAGCTTTATATAAGAAATGTGTTTTTTATAAAAAGAGTTTAGAATTTAATGTAGATCGAATTTTATAAAATATTGACCATTTGTGAGGGAGTTACCGGAAGGAGTGGACTACTGGGTCCCATCTTCGGGCTTGATATAGGGTTGGTTAAAATAATAGGGTGCGCAAGGTTTAGTTCAAATCTGACATTCCATTCGTCTGATATTGCATTATTAAATATTGAAAATGTTGATGATTAGTGTGGGAGGTACCAGAAGGAGTGGACCAATAGGCCCTATCTTCATACTTGAGCTAGACTTGGTAAAGATAATAGGTTGTTCAAAAGTTTGGTTCGAATCGGGCATACCAGTCGCCTGATATTGGATTTATAAATATAGAAATTTTCGATCATTTGTGCGAGTGGTACCTGAAGGAGTAGACCAATGGGTCCCATCTTCCTACTTGACCTAGGCTTGGTAAAAATATTAGCTAGTACAAAGTTTGTTAAAATCAGATAGTCCGTTTACATGTTATTATAAAATAAATTTTAGCACAATTTTACCATTTTGTGGGGGAGGAACCAGAAGAAGTGGGCACATAATCCCCCTTCTTCCAACTTAAACTAAGTTTGGAAGAAATATTAAGATGTGCAAAGTTTAGATGAAAGAAAGACGGACGGACATGTGTAAATCGACTCCACATTTTTTGAAACTGATTTGGTCTATAGAAACATGAGGGACATTTTCACCATATTCACCCTCATTAGCCATAAGGCTGAGGGTATAAAAACAAGTAAAAAATCCTTAAGTTCGACCGGTGTGAACTTTTTATACCATCCACCACGTGATGGGCATTCAAAATTCCTAAAGTCGATCGGGACAATTATATGGGGACTATGCTATTGTGTTATGGGAATTATATAAAAACTTGGACCTACATAGACAATCAATCAAAAAACCTACAAAATGCGGCTACCCTTATATGGAGGTTATTTCAACACATGTATTTATATTGATCATTTTCTACATATCTGTATATAAGTCAGCCTTCCATAAGCCATTTTAACAAATTACAGCAACATCGATGGACAACTTCGGCATAAGTCTTCAGAATAGGGAATATGGGACGGAAGGGAGTTACACCAAAACGTAAACTGACATAATATTGAAAAAATTTCGTATACAGAAAGTGAAAAGCTGAAGTGAGTCCAAAATACCATTTTAAAGCTGATTCTATTGTAAAACGTGTTTAGAACTCCCAAAATAGCCAGAAATTGCGGGTACCGTTATATGGAAGCTACACTTAAAACTATACCAATATTGATCATTTTCAGTAGGAAGATTTTATTATTTCGAAGTGTTGCAAAAGGAAATGACAAATTCCATGGCGTGAATTTTTAAAGAGCATTAGTTTGGGGAAAAATAAATCCATTATTTTTTCGGCAGATGGCTGTACTTATAGATTTCTCGCTAGTTGTGAGGGTGACATTTCGCAGTAAAAAAAATATGTTGCTGTTTTTTGATTGGTGCCTTCATTTGTGAGTACAGGGTGTTAAAAATGACAAAGGCGAAAATGATCGAGAAATTCCTTTAAAATGGCAACAAATAATACAAACGATGCATATTTGGCCCAAATCGAACATTCCGATGCAATGCGGCTACAAATTTCAAAATACCGATAATGTGTTGGTACCATTTTATGGGCTTTCGATAAAAACATTTTCGTCAGATATATTTTAAATCCGGAATGGTAAATTAAAGTCACTTCCGTGAGAGTCAAAATACCGAAAATGGCCTGGAACCGTCATATTGGGGCTGTGCCAGAACGTGGAACTATATAAAGCCCGCAATACAAAATTACAGTTACTTTAGTGATCAAATGTGGTAAAAATGATGCGGGCTAATGAAGCTATGGCAAAACATGGCATATATCGATTTTTTTCTGTAAAAAGGTTTGGCCTTTCCAAGAGCTCGTAATTCCAAATTACAACCACTACGGTGCAACAAAGTGACGAAAATCTTGAAAATTCGGCAAATGGGTTGGAACCGTTATAGGAATCTGTACCAAAACATGGACCGATATTGTTAGTTTTTCGTGGGAATACTAGACATCCAATACGAAATCCAAATAAAAATTTAAATCCAATTCGATTAAAAATGTGTCCAAAGTTATCGAAATACCGAATAATGGGAGGTAGCATTATTGGGGGCTACAAAGATAAGGGAAACAGGCGGCTGTAGCAATAACTTGAAATTTCTCTTCCACCCCACCTCCTCCATTTTACTGAGAGAAGTGAGAATCTTTTTAGATTCAATTTTTTTTTTCAATTTCAGTAATCAGATATTTTGGTATTTCAAAGAACTTTCAGAGCCTGTGATTGACTTCTTAAATGCTTGAATACTCACTAGAAAAACGAAACATCATCTTTAACGGTCGAGGTCGAGAGATCCCAATGAGGATGAAACTTATCAGATCTCAGCCTGCAGCAATATTTATATAAGATTGGGTGCGAGGAAAGTAACAGGTGTAGAGCGTGTGGGGAAGACGGTGAACATTTTCTATGCCACTGTTCAGCTTTTGCAAGAATTTGAACATAATTCTTGGTAAATGATATTATTCATGAACTAACCGGCCTAAGGGGATATGAATGGGGATATGAAAGACTCTCTAAATCTCAATATAAGTTTTTCCATCTCCCTTTCCTTCCTAGAGCACCCAACATGCCATATGCATTACCCATTTACGTTCGATCGTTTGCATTCTAGTGTTATGACGCTAAACACTAATATTGGTATTTTGAAACTGAATTCAAAACGTGCTTATCGGACTACGATTTAAATGCGGGTAATACCAGATGTTCTACTGCACCCATTTCATTTAAAATTAATTTAAAAAAAATCTATATTCGAATCCTTAGTTCTAAATTGCATCATTTGTGTGAAATTATCGCTTAATTTTATGGCAAATTTTGAATACATCGAAATAAATTTAAAACGATTTTTTTTTGTATTCTCAATCTTTTTGTTTACTTGGAGAAACCCATTTATTATTGTTGTTATGTTCATCTTAACGATGATGCTGCTGCAACTGGTGTGGCCAGACACTCCCTCATTTGAATCATTATCCGCTGTGACGGCATTATGCATCAGCATCATTTTCATTTGCATTATTTTAGAAAAAGAAACAAAAAAATTAATGAAGAAAAAAAAAACATTTCAGTAAAATGAACTTGCACAAAAAGTGTTTATTATTTTTAAATGAATTTTTGTTGTTGTCTTTTTTCTGAATTGCTCAAATTCTTAGTAAGGCAAATATTACTATGAATAATTTACTGCCTTTCTCGACGTGTTTTGATGGCTATGAATGAAATACGAGTGGATAAACCCACACGTGTATCCAATCTAAGGCACGAGTGTAACTAATTTGTGAAATACAAAACAATTGATTATTCCATGAAAAATGAACATCAAATGCTGGGCAAGAATCTTTAATTTTATCTTTTTTTAAAGAGAATGAAAATGCTCTAAAGTCTGATATGTTTCAATAGAATAAATATGTCGAAGGTAGTAAAATAAAATTTTTCATAAGGAAAAATGTTGGATACCCTTTACCATAGGTATACTAACAGTTACCTGAAATGAAAATATAGGGAGCTTACCAAAAGTCGATGGTTGTAAAGCATAATGGACACCAATTCTTAAAAGGGATCAAAATATTGATAAAGCATTGTAAATGAACGTGAAACATGTATATATATATATATAATCGTCAAAGTACTGGCATTAAGAGGGCAACGTTATATGAGGCTATACCTAAAGCGAGACCAATATTGACCAATCGGGTATGAATTAGCGAATATCTGGGTTTATCATCATGTCAGAAATTATGCCTAATTCAATCAAGAACCTAATATTTTAGTATTCTGTCTCAATACCTTCACACTAAATATTAAAAAAGCCGAAATCGGGGGTATCATTATTTGCGGGCCGAAATTTTTAACCCTCCACCTAGTGGGATGCATTCGAAATTCCCTCTGTCGATCAGGACATTATACATATGCACAAAGACATAATACCCTGTACAACAGTGTGGTGAAGGATTAAAAAAAAATTGCTTTCAAATTACAGACACTGCAGTCAAAATACTTAAACCATAATTTATTTTTTTATTCACCAAGAATGCGATATATCAAATAATTGCCACTTCCATGATAACATTCGTTAAAAATGTATTAAGGGGACCCCCCATTCTCGGGGTCTTCTTTTTTTGATTTAATTCGAATCTACACTAATTCAAGAATGTCCCGACAAAATTTCAAATGATAATCTCAAGAACTCTTGAAGATATAGCCGATTTATTGTGTTAGCACCAAGTGACGGCTAAAGGGTTTCTCAAACTTTTAACGCGTTTTTCTCTTTTGTGAATGACGGGCACGATAACTCAAAAAATAATAACCCAATCGATTCCAAATTTTTACACGTTTCTCTGTAAGTGTACTGCTATCGTATGAAGTAGGATAAAGCCAATCAGTGGAGATCTTCTTTATTTTTATACCCTACACAACTATGTTGTCAGGGTATTATAGCTTTGTGCAGCCCCAAATGTTTGTAACACCGCGAAATATTGGTCCTAGACCCACCTTAAAGTATACCGATCGTCATATCTCGACTAGCTGAGTCGATCTAGACATGTGTGTCCGTCCGTCCGTCCGTCTGTCCATTATAATTTGTAAACACGATACAGGTCACAGTTATGGACCAATCTTCACGAAATTTTGCATGTAGGATGGGTTCTGGCCAATGCAGACCCCTATTGTTTTTGGAAAAGATCGGTTAATATTTAGGGGATGAAATGGACCAAATACTAAATTTCGGTTTTTCTGGTCGCTCCAGAGGCCGCAATTATGGCCCAAACACCGCGTGGAGAAGGGGATCGGGCCAGAGAATAAGCATGCATGTTTTGATAAAGATCGGTTAATATTTAGCGGGTCAAATGGACCCTGACTTTTGTGTGAAAAATGACAAAATTTGTATTCTATGGCATATATATTTACTCCTGGAGGATGTAGACCCCAGGAGTTGATAGCATATCCAAGAGGAGTGGTTGGCCTTTAAATTAATACCAAATATAGTGATGAATCTACTCAGATGTGGGAGTTACAGTCAAATATTTACAGGTGCTTACGTATTCATATATTATTTAGTAACCCATCACCACATTGGAGGGAGAAATATCGCGCTGATGGCGTTGAAATTTTTCATGAAGTTCCAGTTATGGTCAAAAACAACGCCTACAATTCGGTGATGATCAGATTAAAATTTTGGGATGAAATGGACCGAAAACATAATTTTGTGTGTGTTTTCGAGTAGAGTATAATCCGAAAATCACAACACACCCACCGTGAAGGTAATCTGGACAAGTAATTAGAAGGACTGTACTGAATATTCGAAAAAAGTAAGGAAGAGGTGTTGTTAACCTCTAATCGGACAAGAGGGGGCAAATATCACGAAATATTACTCAGACTCGGAATAAACATCCTCAGAAAGTTAGAGTTCGTGGTAGTTGTGTAGGGTATCGTATGGTCGGCCCCGTCCGATTATACTGCTCCGTTCACTAGTTTTAACTTGATTTTTGGTAAAAAATCGGCGATTTTCCAAAAATATTTTTTCAAAGGTCCGCCAACAACAACAACATATTTTTATAAATTATTTTTCTTCCTTTTTAAATCTTCAGTTATATATGTGCAAAGTTACAAACCTTATCAAGCATTGGTATTGATTTACCAGCCCATTGAAAATCTTGAAAAATTAAAATCGTGAATGGGGGGTGGTTCCCTTAATACCGAAAATGTAGCAGAAATTTTATATACAAATTTGCATATAAGTCAGCTAAGTCTGGGATTCCCTAAAACGTGAAGCAATATTGATCAAGCTTAGTAGAAAGAGAACCATGAGAACCCAAAATATAAAATTAGACCCAATTCACATAAGAAAGTAGCTAAAACTAATCAAAATACCGAATAATGGGGTTGCCATTATGAGAATTCAATTACTCCCAAATTGGTGGTTACACATGATCAAGCTAACTCCAAAATAACGATGTTGTGGATATAGTGTTATATGGGGGCTTTCTTAAAATGTGGACTAATTCTGATAATATTTGTAGAAAGATTTACTACCATACTACAACCCAAAAGTACAGATTACAACCAATTAAAATGAAACATGTGCCATGACCATCAAAATTCCGAATATTGGAGGGTACCGTTATATGGGAGATACCCCGATAATTTTTCATAGGCAAATGTGATATCCAAAGTTTATCCAAAATACCAAATTACAGCTGATTTTATTGAAAACTTGTCTAAAACTCCCAAAATACTGAATGATGTAAGTATAATTATATGGGGACTAACCTAAAAGTTGGACAAATGTTGACCGACTTCGGTATCTACATGTGTTATATCTAAAATGGTGCACCATTTACATAAAATCGGGCGGAAATATATATGAGTGCCATATCTGAATTTGACCCGATTTCAACGAAGTTAACACACATTATTATATACTTAATTCAGTACGATATGCCAAAGTTTGTGTATATCGAACAAACATAGGGTTTTTGGTGCAACATTTACATCAAATCGGAAAAACATTAAATAATAATTATTGTCTCAATTGGAGAAACATAGGGACCGTGTTGCCCTATTGTAGAATCGGACGAAACTATATAATCGATCAAATCGGAAAAACATTAAATAATAATTATTGTCTCAATTGGAGAAACATAGGGACCGTGTTGCCCAATTGTAGAATCGGACGAAACTATATAATCGATCAAATCGGAAAAACATTAAATAATAATTATTGTCTCAATTGGAGAAACATAGGGACCGTGTTGCCCTATTGTAGAATCGGACGAAACTATATATTGGAGCTATATTTAAATATAAACCGAATTAAATCAATAGGATTCGTTCTTGGGTCAAATAAATGAGCTGTGCCAAATTTCATCCAATTCGGATCATAAATGCGACCTTTACTTTGTTTAAATTTTACGACTCAGAAAGTGATTCTATGCATATTCTCAAAATGAACTATGGGTCTATAATGTTTCCTTTTGCATGTTGCGACGATTTTTGTCATTATTTGCATATTTTATAAAATCGAAAAACATTTGACATTCATTTGTGTACATTGCCACCTCGTATCTCAATAATATTTATTTAAATAATTACAACAATTAATTTCTTAATTTCCGATTTCACAGACTGCAACAATGTTCCCATAAATATAAACGTCATGGGAATTATTTTAATTCTTTCGAAGTATTTATTTGTTTTCTCAATATTTATGATGTCACGATGATATCACTTATTATACCCTCCACCATAGTATGGAGGGTATATTAGTTTTGTTTTTCCGTTTGTAACGCATCGAAATAACCATTTCCGACCCTATAAAGTATATATATTCTTGATCAGCGTAAAATTCTATGACGATCTAAGCATGTCCGTCTGTCCGTCTGTCTGTTGTAATCACTCTAGCGTCTAAACGAATTGAGATGGAGCCCCAAAATTTTGCATAGAGTCGTCTTTTGTCTGCAGGCAGGTCAAGTTCGATGATGGGCTATATCGGTCCACGTTTAGGCATAGCTCCCATATAAGGGTACCTCCCATTTTTCGGTATTTTGAAGTTCTTAAGCGTGTTTTTCAACCGAATTCGCTGAAATTTGGTACATTGGGTTCTTATTGGGTACTAAATGCCTCCACAAAAAATTATTAGTGTAGGTCCACTTTTTCTGGTAGCCCCCATATAACGCTACCTCCTAATTTTCGGTATTTTGAGGTTCTTGAGCGCGTTTTTCAACCGAATTCGCTGAAATTTGTTACATTGGGTTCTTATTGTGTACCAAATGTCCCTACTATATATATAGGTCCACTTTTTCTGGTAGCCCCCATATAAGGGTACCTCCCCATATCCAGTTTTTGGGGGGTTCTGACCGTATTTTTTCACCGAATTGGCTGAAATCGGTACTTTGAGTTCTTATTGGGTAGCAAATCTTTGTACTAAAAATTATAAATATAGGTCAATTTTTTCGGGTAGCCCCCATATAAGGGTACCCCCCAATATTCGGTATTTTAGGGATCTTGAGCGCGGTTTTCAACCGAATTCGCTGAAATTTGGTAAATGGGGTTCTTATTGGGTACAAAATTTCCCCTCTAAAATTATAAATATAGGTCCACTTTTTCTGGTAGCCCCCATATAAGGGTACCTCCCAATTTCCAGTTTTTGGGGGGTTTTGACCGGATTTTTTCACCTAATTGACTGCAATTCGGTACTTTGAGTTCTTATTGGGCAGCAAATCTTTGTACTAAAAATTATAAATATAGGTCAATTTTTTCGGGTAGCCCCCATATAAGGGTACCCCCCAATATTCGGTATTTTAGGGATCTTGAGCGCGGTTTTCAACCGAATTCGCTGAAATTTGGTACATGGGGTTCTTAGTGGGTACCAAATTTCCCCTCTAAAAATTATAAATATAGGTCCACTTTTCTGGTAGCCCCCATATAAGGGTACCTCCCAATTTCCAGTTTTGGGGGGTTTTGACCGGATTTTTTCACCTAATTGACTGTAATTTAGTAATTTGAGTTCTTATTGAGTAGCAAATCTCTTCACAAAAAATTATAAATATAGGTCAATTTTTTCGGGTAGCCCCCATATAAGGGTACACACAATTTGCGATATTTATAGGTTCTTGAGCGCGTTTTTTAACGGAATACGCTGAAATTTGGTAATTTGTAGTCGTATATGGTAACAAATCTCCCCACCAAAAACTATTAATATTCACCGCTTTTTAGGGGTAGTCCCCATATAACCCCCTTTTTTATATTAAAATAGTTTACTGATTTGTTCCGTGTGTTGCGGTTGGTTAGTCGTTACGGGGAATAGTCAATTTTTAACCTACAAAGACTATTTAGCCATCTGTTGTAAGCATTCCGCCTTCTAAAGATATTGTGATAAAAAAACTCAAACATGATGATAATGAAATATATCGGCAGACATTTAGGCATATCCCCAATATCGTGATACCTCCTGAAGGAAATAATTGAGATAAACATTTAAAATATTTGGTTCAAAATTGGCATATACCGGTCATTAATTAGGCATAGCCCTCATATGATGATATCCCCAAATATTCACTATTTCCTACACTATGTAATCAATATTGGTCCCTCTTTAGGCATAGCCTCATATAACTTTGTAATCTAAATTACAGTAGTTTGAGGATTTCATACTCTACAATGCGTTATAAATATCACTCCACTTTTTGGATCATACAGATTTTAGGAAAAATCCCCATTAAAAATTGCCGAAGTTTGTATTTAATGTACATAATAGTTTACATAAATCGGTATTATCGGTATGTGCCCACTTTTTGGTATGTTCCCTATATTTTCATTGCATGTATCTGTCAGTATAACTATGGTGGAGGGTATCCAAAGTTCGGCCCGGCCGAACTTAACGCTTTTTCACTTGTTTTTCATTTGAGTTTCGGGAGATTCAATGGACTTTGAATTGTTGGTAGGCAAACCACCGCTGAACCAGATAGCCAACCAGCACGTTTGAACAAAACCACAACAACAGCAGCATGTGAATGAGTTGGTTTCAACAGAAAATTTTATTTTCAAATGTCATTTCAATTTATTGCTTGTTGGCAACACTGCTTTAAGAAATTAATTTTTTTTGTCTACAAAATTGAAAATAAACAACTACAGCAACATGGGTAATTAACAGAGATGGGAAAATATGTAAATATTGGAAGGGATTGTGGAATTGTGAAAAAAAACTTGTCAAAATATTTTTAATGGCATAATTATACAAGGTAGTCTCATGCAGTCATATGTTTCCAACGGAAATTCCAAAGGCGGTAGAAAAAGTATATGTCTGGCTCTCGTATGAACTAGGATTATTGACTTGGCTCAAAAATTAACAAAATGGCGGACCTTTGAAAAAATATTTTTGGAAAATCGCCGATTTTTGGCCACAAACCAAGTTAAAAAATAAGGAAGATCTTCACCGATTGGCTTTATCCTTGTTCATACGAGAGCTATACACTCCCAGAGAGACATGTCAAAATGTGGAACCGATTGGATTATTAGTTTTTGAGCTATCGTGCCCACCATTCGTAAAAAACTTTTTCGAGAAAAATGCGTTTAGAGTTTGAGAATCACTCTTGCCGTCACTTGATGCTGACACAATAAATCGGCTATATCTTCAAGAGTTCTTGAGATTTTCACTATAAATTTTGTAGGGACATGAAAATATATTCTCCGAAATGTACGCATATCATGTGTTCAGTGCAAAAATTGCTAAATCATATATTTATTTTGAAGTTCCCTGTCTCTAAATCTTCTCAATATAGTTGTAACAACCATGGCTAAATCTTGAGAGCAATGCTCAGCTTTAGAGAATGTATTCTGTTTATTATATTTAAAAAATGCCAATCGACATACATAAAACTTTATGGAATTTATTTTTCATTTTATTTGAAATTGATAGATGAGTTCCAAATTAAAACCAGTAAGGAAAGTAGTAAAGTCGGAATGGGAAGACTATATGATACTCTTCACCACTTTGGGTATATTCTACATACATATATTCTCAAAATACGTCGCCTTTTCGAAAGGTGACATGAAATTGAACGAACTCTAATATGTGATATTTATGTCTATGCCAAATTTAATTTCATTTGGGCAAGTTTAGAGTCGTTTGTGACAAATTTATGTAAATTGATTTAGAATAGTTCGATGTATGGGAGCTATATCTAAATTTGAACCGATTATCACGAAACTTTACACACATCATTCTAGGCCCATACCAAATTGGTGAAAATCGACAGATATGTAGGAACTTTGATATACAATTTAACTTAAATCAGGCGAAAATATATATGGGAGCTATATTTAAATCTAAACCGATTTCCATAAAACTTAACACGCACCATTCTAGACTCAATTCAGTACGCTATGCCAAATTTCGTGCAAGTCGAGAGATATATAGGGACTTTGGTGCACTATTTACCTTAAATTGGGCGAAATTATATATGGGAGATATCTAAATCTGGACCGATTTTCAGGAAACTTAACACACATTATTCGAGACCCAATTCAGTACGTTGTGCCAAAATTTCATACAAATCGAAAGGTATATAGGGACTTTGGTACATCATTTACATTAAATCGGACGAAAATATATATGGGAGCTATATCTAAATCTGAATCGATTTTCAGGAAACTTAACACACATTCTACGTCTAATTTATTATTTACCAAAGTCCCTATATACCTTTCGATTTGCGCGAAATTTGGCATAGCGTAAATTTCGCGCAAATCGAAAGATGTATAGGGACTTTGGTACACCATTTACATTAAATCGGACGAAAATATATATAAGAGCTATATCTAAATCTGAACCGATTTTCACGAAACTTGGCAGACGTCACTATAGGCTCAATTCATTCAATAGGGTTCGTCCTTTGGCCTGACAAATGAGTTGTGCCAAATTTCATCCAAATCGGATCAGAAATGCGACCTATACTTTGTTTACAATTTAACAAGGACAGACAGACGGACGGACATGCATAAATCGACTCAAAAAGTGATTCTATGTATATTCTCAAAAGGAACCATTTGTCTATATCGTTTCCTTTTGCCTGTTACACAAAGACATAATACCCTTTATCACAGTGTGGTGAAGGGTATAAAAATATTTTTTAAATGGATACAAATTTTTTTTATGTATAAAAATATTTTTATCAATGTCCACGCCTATATGTATGACAGAAAATATATTTTTTTAAACCAGGCCTATATGTGTGCCAAAAATATATATTTTTCTAAAGCCAGGCATATATGTATGACAAAAAATATTTTTTTTTTTTTTAAATCCACTCCTATATGTATGACAGAAATATATATATATATATATATATATACAGTGGTGGCCACGTAATTAAAACATTTTCTACGGCAAACATTGTTTGATCAGCCATCGATTTCATACCAAATTTTTAAAATTCAGAACACTTAGGTATACTGCACTTAAGAGATTTGGTATGAAAATAGAAAATTATTGCATGCAATTTTTCCTAAATAACGGTTTTTGTGAAAAAACATCGCCTTTGAAGTGGCCACATAAATAAAACATTGTGTTATTTTTTACTTTACTGCAGTTTTTTTTGAAAATTATTTTTAAAAACTAATTAAATTTGTTAAATTAATTAAACTAATCGCCGATAAAATCATTTACTGATAAAAAATCTGTAAAATCGATCAATATTGGCAACAATTTGTACAGTACACCTAACATTCGGAAAATCACACATAATATAGAAAATAAAGGTCCGAATGAAACAGAAATTGCTAGAATTAGTAGAAAACAATAATTACTTCTTAAAAAAATAAATATTTGAAATAAAAATTTAAAAAAAATTGGAATAAACCTAAAGGAGCGATTCGATTTCAATAGACTTTATTAAAGAAGGCCGGAATATGTTTGCAGTATGTGAGGAATTTTCGATTTTTTTTTTAAATCCACGCCTATATGTATGATAAAAAATATTTTTTTAAAAATCTAAGCCTATATATATGACAAAAAATATTTTTTACAAAGTCCACGCTGATATGTATGGCAAAAAATATTGTTTTTAAAAAATATGGCAATAAATATTCTGTAAATTCTTTGATTATGATAGTTTACTAATTAATATCTTTATTTTTTAAATACCCGCAATATAGCTCCAAAAGTCTAAAATGTACCATTATGTACTTTGGATTAAAAATATTCCATCTCTGTTAAAAAACGATAAATTGAGAAATTATATTGCGAGAGATATTAAGTGTATCCATTCGAAGATCCATCACTAGCAGAGATCAGCTAAAACCACACAGCCAACAACATCAAAGTTGTATGTGTTCGTATCTATCAGAGTATTATATTCTCATGTTTGGTTTGTATTATTTTGCCGAAAAGAGACAAATGCGAGAGAAAAACAACTACAACAACAACAGCAGATACTTTTGTGCTGTGTGGTGAACATCAGTTTATAATTTTATGCTATAACATTGGCAATTTGCAAAATACAAGTTCAGTACGATTCTAAAAGTTACGAAGTTCGTAACAGTGAGTTTTTTTTTCGGCAAAACGAGACGGCGGGCGCGTGATCACAACACAATTTCACGTTGTTGGCGCGTTATAAAGATCGGATAAATTGTGTGTGGGTAAACAAAATCAATCAAAAATATAAAAATAAAAAAAGCGAAAAGTGGATACAAATCGAAAATATAAAACAGAATATAAAGAAAATAACCACAAATATAAAAAAGGAAATTAAAAAAATAAATTGATGCAAAAAAATCTAAAAAATTAATTAAGTGTTTTTAAATATTTTCATTTGAGAGAATTTTCAATAAAAAATCCAATATTGTTTATTTCAAAATATATAATCAAGTGTTAATGAAAGAATTCTTCGCTATTTTCAGAGACTCACTTCTGTCACATTTCGGCTAAGAACCGACAACAACAACAACCAAACGTGTTTTCTGCAATACAGTTGTTGTCTGTTTCTGTTTATTTATACTTCTTGTCATCGCGATTTGATACGATTGCTTCCAGATACCGACAAACATACACACGCACAAAATTAGCGATTTGTTTACATATCGTTAATTGTTAATTTGAAGGTAAGCCACACACAACAAGAACGAGCAAAGTGTGTTTAATTATTAAATAAATCGGCTGTTATCGATAAAGTGATATATATTTTTCGGCTCTGTGTGAATAAATAATGTTTATTGGAGTGGGTCGTTGCAATTAAAATTGAAAGCGGCATATAAAGGACATTTAAAAAAAATGTCATTTATATGCCGCTTTCAATCTGCTCTGAAAAGGAATGGTGTGATGGTGTGATGCCAAATGTCCGAACCTTGACACGGTTAAATTTAATTCGTTGATGCAATTTCGCAACAATAGGCGACATAAATATAACTTATCATGTAAAGACATTTGTAAGCCACATTGCCCAATATGCCTGATGAGCCGCTTAATCAACGGCGAAACGCGTCGCATAGTGGTGGGGATGTCGTATCTCACTGGCTTTACTTTTCATTGCAACTCCGATCATGTAGCTCATATCGAAAGAGAAATTAAAAAAAATTTAATGTTAGTGTATTTTGTGAAATATATTTTCGATATTATTGGTAACCAAGTCTCCAACATTGATGTCATTGTTACCATCTTTCGAAGGGTGCTGTTTCTTCCAGAAGATTGCACGATCAATAAAAATATTAACTTTAATGGAGCCATTGTGCCCGCCTCTTTCGAGAAAAAATACGTTTAATGTTTGGGAAGCACTCTTGCCGTCGCTTGATGTTGGTACAATACTACATATTCAGTTGATTTTCAGTTTAAATTTAAATGGTGTAGGTTCGAATGAAAACAAAAATTCAATTTTTATACCCTCACCACACTGTGGTACAGGGTATTATGTCTTTGTGCATATGTTTGTAACAGGCAAAAGAAAACGAGATAGGACCAGGGTTCCTTTTGAGAATATGCACATAATCACTTTCTGAGTAGACTTATGCATGTCCGTCTGTCTGTCCGTCCGTCCATGTATTTTTGTGAACATTTGAAATATGGCACAGGTTACTTATTTCGCCCAAGGACAAACTCTATTGAAATTGGAAAAAAACGGTTCAGATTTATATATAGCTCATCGGATTTAATATAAATGGTGTACCAAAGTCCCTATATATACATCTATATATCTTCCGATTTGCACGCAATTCGGCATAGCGTACTGTATTAAGTCTAGGATGATGTGTGTTAAGAAGAACATGTGAAAAAAGCGTTAAGTTCGGCTGGGCCGAACTTTGGATAATCTCCACCATAGGAATGCGTACAGTTACGTGAAATGAAAATATGGGGAACATACCATAAAGTGGACGTATAACGACAATTCTACCAATCGATTGTTGCAAACCATAATGTAGACCAAATACAAATTTCAGCAATTTGATTGGTTGTTTTCCTAAAAACTCAAAACCCAAAAATATTGACCTATGTTATGAACGCATGGTAGGGTGAAACATACCTAAAGCGGGACCAATATTGACAACATTGTATAGGAATTAGCGAATATTTGGAGTTTTATAATATGAAGGGTTATGCCTAATTAATTTCGAAGCTAATATTAATACTGTTCAGCACACTGTGGTACAGGATGCTACTTCTTTGTGCATATGTTTGATAAAGGCAAATGGAAACGAGATAGACACATTTTTCCTCTTGAGATTATCCATGTAATCACTTTCTGAGTCGATTTTTGCATGTCCGTCCGTCTGTCTGCCCATGTTAAAATGTAACTAAAGTACAGGTCGCATTTATGATCCATGTTGGATAAATTTGGCACAGCTCATTTATATGGCCTTAGGACGAACCCAATTGAAAATTGGAAAATCAGTTCAGATTTAGATATAGCTCCCATATTTAGTTTCGTCCGATTTTGAGTAAATAGTGCACAATAGCCGATTGGTTTTTTAGGGACTATGCCCAAAAAGCGGGCCGATATAGTCATTCTCCAACCTAACCTACTAGTTTTTTATCGCGATATCCTCCAATGGAAGAATGATTACAACAGATGGATAAATCAAATAAATCATCTTACAATTGTCCGTTTATACCATACATAGTACATAGCCATGAAGGATATATACGGGTATATGGAGGCAACCCCAAAAACAGGAATCACTTAACTATTTTAATATAAAAAGGGTTGTTATATGGGGACTACCCCTAAAATGGGGCGAATATTAATAATTTTGGTATGTAGATTTGTTACTACAAAATGCCAAATTATAGCTAATTTGGTTGAAAACCGCGCTCAAAATCCCCAAAATACGGAAAATGGGGGGGGGGGGGTACTCTTATATGGGCGCTACCAGAAAAAGTGGACCTATATTTATAATTTTTAGTGGAGATATTCGGTACTTAATAGGGAACCAATGTACCAAATTTCAGCGAATTTGGTTGAAAAACGCGCTCAAGAATCCCAAAATAACGAAAATTCGGGGGGTACCCTTATATGGGAGCTATGCCTAAACGTGGACCGATATAGAACATCATCGAACAGACATGGCTATATCGTCTTAGAATTTTACGCTGATCAAGAACATATATACATTATAGGGTCAGAAATTATTATTTCGATGAGTTACAAACGGAAAAAAAATTAATATACCCTTCATACTATGGTGGAGGATATAGAAATATGACAATCGCTTGGTGCCAAGTCCGGACAGTATGGAGATGCATTAAAACTTCCCAACCAAGCTCCCGAACTTTCTGGCGAGTCACTGTAGATGTGTGTGGCCTAGCGTAGTCCTGTTGCCCAATTCTGACCGTTTCTGGTCAATTGCTATCTTCAAACCGTCCAGTTATTGACATTAGAGATCAGAATTTAGCGTTTGACCATATGAAAGCAACTCATAATACATAATCCAGTCCCATTAAATGCCTCGCAGAACCTCCTGGCCGTTAGTCCTGGTTTTGCCACAGTTTGAGGTGCTTCACCGCTCATCTTTTGAAAACTTCATGAAGAAGAGTAGCTTGGCGCTTTGTGTTGTGATGGGGCCTCGTCGATTAATTATCGAGATCGATGAGGTCCATTTCGATTTCATCGTCTATTGGGTTGGGCAGATTCCTAACAGGTATCATATAGTCGCCCAGTCCGACCTTACTACTTTCCTTACTGGTTTAAATAATATTTTTTTAGGTAGAACAATATGTGGATTTTAAAAAAATGTATTTTTTCAGGTGGATATATTTTTGTTTTGTATCATTCAAATATTTGTTTATTTAGATTAATGTCCTTGATAAAAATAATATTTAACTAAGCCATTTTTCAAAACAAGCTGCTTTATCTTGACTACAAACTTGGCGAAATATTAATAAGCCAATAAGTATAAATACACAAAGTTATTTTAACATTTATAAAAATATATGCATTGAATCAATCAAGGGTTTTATTTTTACCGTTTTATAGAGAATTGTTTATATATAGATAGATGCAAAATAAAGCTGTTGAATGGTTATATATTTATATTGAAAAGAAAAAAACGAAAACAAAACAATTGTTCGTAGAAAAAACGTATCCAATATATTAAGAGATTTTATGCGTAAGTAAGTTTTAACAATATATTGAATATATTGAATAATTGAACATGCAAATGCAAAAAAAATATTTTTATACCCTCCACCGGAAGTGTAGTGTATATGAAATTTGTCACTTCGTTTGCAACAGTTCCAAATATTTAAACAAAACTTCACGGAGCAATATTTGGAGTTTGGTGCACCATTTGCATAAAATCGGACGATTCTATATATGGGAGCTATATCTAAATCTGAACCGATTTTTTCCAATTTCAATAGGTTTCGTCCTTGGGCCAGATAAATGACATAATATCAACAGACGGACGGACGGACATGTATAAATCGACTCTGAAAGTGATTCTATGCATATTTCCTTTGGTCTGTTACAAACGTATGTACAAAGACATAATACCCTGTACCACAGTGTGGTGATGGGTGTAAAACAAGGTGAAGCAACACAGGGTTTTATGTTTTTACTCGATTTGTGACTAAGCCATTCATTTCACGGCCTTCTGGCCAAAGTAAAAGTAGAAGCCTACAAAATGGCGATTAGGTCCCTAATGTACCATTTTTCGAAAATTTATCTGCATCTACCATAAAATGATGCTGACATTTTGAAGCTCGAATTTGAGTGTTTTTCGAATTTTTCTGCTAGTTTCAATGCGCAATCAGGAATTTCCAAACATCAATTATAGTACTCGCGAATGGAGCTGTGCATCACAGTAATATCCATCCAAAGTCGAACATTTTGTGCTATCAAATTTCCAAAAAAAACCTACTTTTTATACCCTTCACCACACTGTGGTACAGGGTATTATGTCTTTGTGCATATTTTTGTAACAGGCAAAAGGAAACGAGATAGACACATGGTTTCTTTTGAGAATATGCATAGAATCACTTTTTAAGCCGATTTATGCATGTCCGTCTGTCCGTCCGTCCATCTGTAGATGTTAAATTGTAAACAAAGTACAGGTAGCATTTATGATCCGATTTGGATGAAATTTGGCACAAGTCGCTTATTTGGCCTAAGGACGAACCCTATTCAAATTGGGAAAAATCGGTTCAGATTTAGATATAGCTCCCATACATATTTTCGTCCGATTTAAGGTAATTGGGGCATCAAAGTCCCTATATATCTTTCGATTTGCACGAAATTTGGCACAGAGTACTGAATTAGGTCCGAAATGATGTGTGCCAAATTTCGAGATAATCGGTTCAGATTTAGATATAGCTCCCATATATATTTTCGTCCGATTTAAGGTAAATGGGGCACCAAAGTACCTATATATCTTTCGATTTGCACGAAATTCGACACAGAGTATTGAATTAGGTCCAAAATGATGGGTGCCAAGTTTCGAGAAAATCGGTTCAGATTTAGATATAGCTCCCAAATATAGTTTCTTCCGATTTAAGGTAAATAGTGCATTAATGTCCCTATATCTCATTCAATTTGCTCGAAATTTGACATAGAGTACTAAATTAGGTCCAGAATGATGTGTGCTAAGTTTCGAGAAAATCGGTTCAGATTTAGATATAACTCCCATATATAGTTTTGTCCGATATACCTTTCGATTTGCATGAATTTTGGCACAGCGTACTGAATTAAGTCCTGAATAATGTGTGCTAATTTTCGAGAAAATCGGTTCAGATTTAGATATAACTCCCATATATAGTTTTGTCCGATTTTATGTAAATGGTGCACCAAAGTCCCTATATATCTTTCGATTTGCACGAAATTTGGCTTAGGTTACTGAATTAAGTGCAGAATGATGTGTGTTAAATTTCATGAAAATCGGTTCCTATATATCCTTCGATTTGCACGAAATGTGGATTTATAAGTAAATGAAGATCTCAAGATGTGGCCAAATGCAAAAACCATATTGAAATAAGTGTAACCTAACCTGTGACAAGTTTCGATGAAATCGGTTTAGATTTCGATATTTTGATTTAAAATTATTTACATAATTATTTTGTATATGTTGTAGAATGACAAATTTAGTATATGTTGTAGAATGACATGTTTAATTTCATGTTAATGGTCCTTCAAAAATGCGGCGTCTTTTAGGATTCCATCTTTTAGGATTCCAAAGTGGTGAAGGGTATCATATAGTCGGCCCTTTCCTTTACTACTTTCCTTACTGGTCAATTGTGGATTCTGTGGATCATTTCCGTTTCAATAAGAAACCGGATACGGATTTTGTCTTTTTGCGAAAACAAAATTTTAAAAACTTCAGCGAATTTATCTCAAATATTCATACATGGTTCTTAATGGTCCGCATTGAAGCAGGATGCGAAATGGAGGCATGCGCTTTGGAGGCATATGGATTTTTCGAAAATTATTCGCGTTTTACGAGTTTTTTTGGCACTGCAATGCATCATGTATTGCATCTTAGCCGTCAAATGGAATTTTGCAAAATATATATGGATTGGAAGGTAACCTTCAGAAATTCCTGGAAACCGCATGCGAATCGTATGATTTTGAGGATGTAGCACGAAAACAAAATAGCCGATTAAAATGGAATGTTAAAAGATTGACAATATTGTCCATATATATATATATATATATATATATATATATATATTTGGAATATTGCTTAAGTTTTGGTATGTCACAACAATATAATATTTGATTTATACCACTTGGACATATGACAGTGTTTTCGCACCACTTGTCAATCTAATTTTTAAAGCACTTAATGTAGGCTACATTCTTGGAATTTCTTATATTTTATTCTGCAAATCCAATTTCAAGTTTTTTTTATAATGTTTCATGATCTAATGATATTTTGGAAACACGTTTTATAGATTAAATTTTAAATTAAATCACTTATTAAGAACAGGTTAAATTTTTATTCAACCTGTCTTAACGTTCAGTTTGATAACAAAATGTGTGTGCTTTTATGTATGCTCAGTTGTGCGGACAAAGCTGGAAAATATATATGTAGAGAAAAGATATAATAACATAAAAAATTATTAAAATGATAACTTTGGTAATTAGCTAAACTTCGGCGATACTTTTTGGGGTTCTAGAAGGTTAACAATTTTCAAAATACTGAAAATAGTTTGGGGCCTTTATATGATTCTTGCAAATATTTTTTTCTTCCACAAAAAACGCTAATTGGAATGACAAATTTAATATACATACCATACACTTCATATAAGGTATACGGGTATAACAAATGAATAATATATTCACAACATCTAAAGTTCATGGCTTGCCAAACATTTTTTGCAAGAAGGTTTTCTTTGCTAGAGAGTAGTGAGCATTTTTGGAATTTTTATTTTTTTATTAAAAAAAAAAAAAACAATTATTCTGGAAAATCCATTCCGTTCTGATTAATTTGCATAAAAAATAAACAAAAACTATTTTAAAGTGATAATTTTATTTAAATAAACAAAAAATAAAAAAAAAAATCCCAAAGCCCAAAAAATCTAACTCTTAGTCATAGATGGGTGCTGGTGTTGATTTTTTCACAGAACATTGATCATACCGGCTAAATGTTGACCTTCCCATGCATTGCTATGTATAACAACTACATATCTATGTATATTTTTCCTGTTCCACATGAATATTGTTTTTGTTGTTGTGTCATTTTTGTTTTGTTTATTTTTATTTCGGTGTGTATTTTATTTATTTTTTGTGTTTACATTTTGTTTGCATTTTTGAGTTTATTTATTTTTTGGTTTATTTTATTTTTCTGATATTCTCTTTTGCTTTTAAATTTCGTTTTGATAAAAATTGGCACATGTCTGGTCAAAGATCAGCCGACATAAATTTTGTGCTAATCCAACAAATTTCGGGTATTAGCGTCAGCAGTGACTGCGGCGACTGGTGATCGAACAAAAAAAAAAAAATCGAGAAAAAAAGTACAACAACAGAAATAAATAAAATACGAATTGGTCATCACATTATTTGGTTTAATTCCCACACACAGAAGGAAACTCGGTCTATAAAAAGTGTTTGTATAAAAGGGTGTTTCGTGAATTATTTTAATATATGTAATAATTTATTGTATGAATAAATAACGAGGACAGTATATAATTATATACTAAACAATTGTTTCCATATCCCTTTTATATTATATCTATGGATTACATTTATCGTTCCGAAGATAAAGAACTTCTAACTACCTCACTCAAAGTTGATCAACATTATGAGAATTTTGAAGTCCCAAATGAATACAACCTCATACGATAATTAGATCATTTAGATGGATACTAGAACGCCGGCTTATTCTGCTGTCCCTTCTCAAATAACACCGTGTGACAAATTTCATTTTTTTTTTTTTTTTTGATAATTACCGGGAAATTCCAACAGCTTATTAAAGAAGGGCTAAAAAAGAAGACGTATCGGCGTTTTGAAAGCTAACATCGGGGGTAACCTAAAAAGGGGGCAATATTTCCCCTTTTCAAGAATTTTAATAATTTTCGAATTATTATTTCTTGAAATCATTGCATTTTAGCAATATAGTTACTTGAAATCATCGCCAATGTACATAGGATTTTATTTCGGTGTGTGGGTGGTGGCTGCTGGTTCAATACAAAACCAGTAATGAAAGTAGTAAAGTCGGACGGGGCCTTCACCACTATGGGTATATTAAACAGGACAATTAACATGAAATTGGATGAAATAAAATATGTGATATTTATCTAAATGTGAATCGACTTAGATCTATCCATAAAGTATATAAATCGACTTCAAACAAATATAAATAGGTCATCCGTTGCGCTATGTCTGTACTTCTAGAAAACGCAACTACGTAATTCTATGCTCAATTTTGTACGTTGTGCAAAATTTGATGTCAATCTGACTAACATGAGGAGTTTGATGCCCAATTTACATGAAATCGGGCGAAAATATATATGGAAGCTCTATCCAAATATTAAGCGATTTCAAACAAACTTGTCACAGGTTATGTTATACTAATTTCAGAACGTTTTGCTCCTATTGGTTCCTTGGTGCGTCAATTACTTAAAATCAATCTATAATAAAAGGGAGCTATATCTAAATCAGGACCGATTTTCATGAAACTTAGCAAACATCATTCTAGGCTCAATTAAGTACGTTATGCCAAATTGCGAGCAAATCGAAGGATATATAGGAACATTGCACCATTTACATGAAATCGGACGAAACTATATATGGGACCTATATCTAAATCTTGACCTATTTTCATGAAACTTAGCAAACATCATTCTAGGCTCAATTAAGTACGTTATGCCAAATTTCGTGCAAATCGAAGGATATATAGGGACTTTGGTGCACCATTTACATGAAATCAGACGGAACTATATATGGGAGCTATATAAATCTTGACCTATTTTCACGAAACTTGGCAGACATCATTCTAGGCTCAATTCAGTACGTTATGTCAAATTTCGTGCAAATCAAAAGATATACAGGGACTTTCGGGCACCATTTACATGAAATCCGACGAAACTATATATGGGAGCTATATCTAAATCTGGGCCGATTTTCATGAAACTTGGCAGACATCATTCTAGACCTAAATGATTAGGCTGTACCAAATTTAGTGCAAATCGAAAGATATATAGGAATCGTTTACATTAAATCGGTTAATTATATATATGGGAGCTATATCTAAATCTGAACCGATTTTTCCCAATTTGGGCCGATTTTTCCTTGGGCCGAATAAGTGACCTGTGCCAAATTTCATCCAATTCGGATCATAAATGCGACCTGTACTTTTTTTAGAATTTAACATGGACAGACAGACAGACGGACGGACGGACATGCATAAATCGACTTAGAAAGTGAACCATGTGTCTATCTCTCTCGACATAATACCCTGTACCAGGGACGTACGCAGGGGGGGGAGCCCGGGGTGCCCGGCACAACAATTCATTCTCAAACCTGACGCTCTAGCTTTTTTCTCGATATCTTCCGAAGGTTGAATGATTACAACAAAATTGACTAAGTCGCCTCAGAATTCCATATTTTGCGGGGTGAAAACTGACAACTTCATGTACAGAATATCCCCCATACTATGGCGAAATACGGCTATATAGAGACGTGGAACAAATCAATTAAATATTTTAATATAAATAAATGAAAGAAGCACCGAACTTTGAATGCTCTTCACCATTGGTATATTGAAATGAAAATATAGGGTACTTAACAAAAAGTGAATCTTTACTGACAATTCTATTAAGAGATTTATGTACACCATAATTTACACCAAATACTAACGACACATAGTAGGGTGGAACATGTGTATAAAATCCCCAAAATACTGCAATTAAGAGGTCACATATGAGGCCATCACCAAAGGTGGGGTTGGGTGGAAGCGGCAGGTTCAATATGAAAATTGTTATTTCTGAAATAAATTTGAATGCGAACGTACCTGGAGGCGGGACCAGTATTGATTGCAATGTGTAGAATTTACCAAACAAAGATACCAAACCCAATGATACAGCTATATTTCGAAACTAAAATGTTTGGCTTCTTTACGCTAAACATTAAAAATACCGAAAATGGGTAGGGGATAGGCCTAAATGCGGGCCGATATTCTTAAACCTTACGTTCTAATTTTTTATCTCGACATCCTCCACAGGTAGAATGGTTACTACAGAGAGAACCAAACCCAAAACGAGGAATAAATCAGAAATTATTTTATTTTACAAAAGGGGTTTAAAAAGGGTCGAATATTAATAATAAAGGGGCCGAATATTAATAATTTTTGGAAGGGATATCTGCTAACACACATGACAACAAAAAACCAAATGACAGCGAATTTGGTTTAAAAATCCGTTCAAGGTATCCTTATATGGGGACATATATTTATAGGTTTTAGTAGAGAGATTTGCTATACAATAAAAACTCTATCGGACAAAACTATATATGGGAGCTGTATCTAAATCTGAACCGATTTTCACGACACTTGGCACACATCATTCTGCACCTAACTTAGTACTCTATCCCAAATTTCATGCAAATCGATTGATATATAGGGACTTTGGTGCACCATTTACCTTAAATCGGACGAAAATATATATGGGAGCTATATCTAAATCTGGACCGATTTTCTCCAAACTTGGCACACATCATTCTACACCTTATTTATTACGCTGTGCCAAATTTCGCGCACGTCGAAAGATACATAGGGACTTTGGTGCACCATTTACCCTAAATCGGGCGAAACTATATATGGGAGCTATATCTAAATCTGAACCGATTTTCTCGAAACTTGGCACACATCATTCTGGACCTAATTCAGTACTCTGTGCCAAATTTCATGCAACACGAAAGATATAGAGGGACTTTGGTGCCCCATTTACCTTAAATCGAAGTAAAATATATATGGGAGCTATATCTAAATCTGAACCGATTTTCACGACACTTGGCACACATCATTCTGCACCTAACTTAGTACTCTATCCCAAATTTCATACAAATCGAATGATATATAGGGACTTTGGTGCACCATTTACCTTAAATCGGACGAAAATATATATGGGAGCTATATCTAAATCTGACCGATTTTCTCCAAACTTGGCACACATCATTCTGACCTAATTCATTACGCTGTGCCAAATTTCGTGCAAATCGAAAGATCTGTAGGGACTTTGATGCACAATTTACCTTAAATCGGACGAAACTATATATGGGAGCTGTATCTAAATCTGAACCGATTTTCACGACACTTGGCACACATCATTCTGCACCTAACTTAGTACTCTATCCCAAATTTCGTGCAAATCGAATGATATATAGGGACTTTGGTGCACCATTTACCTTAAATCGGACGAAACTATATATGGGAGCTATATCTAACTCTGAACCGATTTTTCCCAATTTCATTAGGGTTCGTCCTTGGGCCAAATAAGTGAACTATGCCAAATTTCATCCAAATCGGATTATCTACAGACGGACATGCATAAATCGACTCAGAAAGTGATTCTATGCATATTCTCAAAAGGAACCACGTGTCTATCTCGTTTCCTTTTGCCTGTTACAAAGAAATGCACAAAGACATAATACCCTGTACCACAGTGTGTTGAAGGGTATAAATAGTTATTGGTTAGACAACAAAAAACAATAGGGGTATACGGAGTTAGTCTAGGTATGACCAGTATTTCGCGGCTTTGCAAACTATTTGTGTCCTATAAAGCTGCAATATCCTCACAACATATTTGTTTAGGGTATAATTAATGGTCAGATTTAGATATAGCTTCCATATTATCATTTAAGTATTGTGTATACTTTACTTTAAGCATATATACTTTACTATAAGCATATTGTAAAACCTTTTGCCTATATCACATAGGGTATCACATAGTCGACCCTTCCGTATTTTGTCATTTCCTTGCTGGTTATTTTATTTAACATTTTGTTCAGAACAAAAAGTCATCAATAATGAAGTAAATCTTAAATTTAAAGAATTTTCAGAAAATAAAAAAAAACGTCCTCATTGAATATTCTTTATAATACATATTTCTGCCAAACAGCCATCCATTCAACCCAACCATTCTTTTTGTGTGTGTTTTTGTTCTTTGATATCTGCTGTCTTCGCCATTGTTCGTTCGTTCGTTGCCGGTTCGTTATTCATCAATTAGTTATGATTAATGATGGCAATAATGATTTCTTTTATTAACTGAAATAAATTTTTGGGTTGCGAATTTTGGTTGCCACCAGAACAGACATATGTTGAATGGGATCATTAACTCGCAACAGTGGCAATAGGGGCGACAATATTTCAAACACAACATTTTGTATGTGTTGGTAATACATAATTTTAAATAAAAATTCTGAATGTTCTACAATTTATTTCAAGGTCAGTTGTTTAGGAATTAATTAAAATTTTCTAACACACATTAAGAAGAATCATCAAATTATTTATTGTTTAATGGCAAACTATATGAAGTTGTTTATTGCGTGGAATTTTTAAAGTTCAGATAAAAATCAAATGTGGATATATAATCGAAAATGTTCCGCTTTAACATATGTGGAGAACAAGTTTGAAGAGTTCAACACGAAAACATATAAATGTCGATTTCTTGTAGTTAAGGATCCTATCTGAAGTACTTGGAGATTACCTTTATTTCAAAGGTTAATTCCCACTCCAAAATCTGCACAGTGTAGTCAGAACTCCTTCCTTTTTTTTTATAAAATATTCCAAATAAAAATAATAAAAAACCAGTAAGGAAAGTAGTAAAGTCGGACGGGCCGACTATATGATACCCTTCACCCCTTTGAGTATATTCAACAGATGAATCCTAACAGAAGTCGCATTTTTAAAGGACCAGTAAAATGAAATTGGAACCATAAACACGTCATTCTGCAACCGATACTAAATTGTTCATTTGGTCAGATATAGAAGCTATATATAAATCTGAACCGATTTTCAGGCAACTTTACACACATCATTCTAGACCTAATTTGCTACGCTGTGCCAAATTTCGTTAAATCGACTCAAAAAGTGATTCTATGCATATTCTCAAAAGGAGCCATGGGTCTATCTCGATTATTATTGCATGTTACAAACATATGCACAAAAACATAATACCCTGTACCAGAAAAAAGAATTTGGTTCAAGAACCTCAAAACCTGGGGGCTACCAGAAAAAATTGACCAATATTTATAATTTATAGTGGAGAGATGTGCTACCTACTAAGAACTCGACGTACTAAATTACAGTCAATTTGGTCGAAAAATCCGACCAGAACCCCCAAAATACCAAACATTTTGGGGTACCGTTATATGGGTACTACCAGAAAAACTGGACCTATATTTATAATTTTTAGTGGAGTAATTTGGTACCCAATAAGAACCCAATGTACAAAATTTCAGCGAATTCAGTTATAAAACGAGCCCAAAAACCCGAAAATACCGAAAATTGGGGGTGCCCTTATATGGGGGCTTTCCGAAAAAATGGACCTTTATTTATAATGTTTGGTAGGGAGATTTGCTACCCAATAAGAACACAAAGTACCAAATTTCAGTGAATTCGGTCGAAAAATGCGATCAAAACCCCCAAAATACCGAAAATTGGGGGTAATCTTATATGGGGGCTATCCGAAAAAATTGACCTTTATTTATAATTTTTGGTAGGGAGATTTGCTACCCAATAAGAACTCAATGTACAAAATTTCAGCGAATTCAGTTAAAAAACGAGCTCAAGAACCACAAAATACCGAAAATTTGGGGGTACCCTTATATGGGAGCTATGCCTAAACGTGGACCGATTTTCTCCAATTGCAATAAGGTCGTCCTTGGGCCAATTAAGTGACCTGTGCCAATTTTCATCCAAATCGGATCATAAATGCGACCTGTACTTTGTTAACAAAAATACATGGACGGACGGACGGACAGACGGACATGCATAAATCGACTCAGAAAGTGATTCTATGCATATTCTCAAAAGGAACCATGGGTCTATCTCGATTATTTTTGCCTGTTACAAACATATGCACAAAGACATAATACCCTGTACCACAGTGTGGTGAAGGGTATAATTAACAGACTTTATTACATGGATTTGAAAGTCTTTTGATTACATCAACAAATTTATTTATGAAAAATTCATCCGCTACTATTTCTTTTTCCCATTATAAATCACTGAGTTAATTCCTATTTTCTTTTAACCGACTACCATTAGGTTATCAAATTTCGTGCCCGACAATAGCATGAACTTAACGCCCTGTTGTATTTTTTATTAATTGGCTTTTAATGAATGCCACAAAAACAATTGTCATGAATAGTCATGAATAAATCTTTTTAACAATATCTTTAAAAAAAAAGTTAAAATTCCAGCAATAATTGTTCATGGCTCTCGACAATCATGGGTGCAGCTGTTTCAGCTTTATTTGTTTTTTGTTTTATTTCAATATTGCATTTTATTGCCGAAACAATTTTAAATTGTAATTTAATTTGGAATTTCAATAATTATTTTTAGAAATGAAAAAAAAAATATTGCTTTCGAATTGTTCTGCCGAAAATAACAGAATGTAATTTTAAAATAGATAATCTTTTTGTATAGACGAATATCGATGAGTGGGGTTGTGTGTGTGTGTGACTGACTCAACACACATCCATACAATTTTCAAGTGGAATCTTGAAAAATTATAAATAAAAATCTATAAACAATTTACAAATAGTTTTAAAATGCATCAACTCATCGAGGTCAAGGGGATATGTTTGGTTTTTTGAAAATCACAATGATATTTAAGGGAAACCCCCCATTCACCATTTAAAATGTTTATGATTTTAAACAGACTGGCAAATGGACGTGCATTACATTACAGACTTGTAACTTTATATATTAGTACTTGAAGACTTAAAGGATAAGAAAACCCGTAAGGGAAGTCGGACTGTACCGACTATATGATACTCTTTACCACTCTGGTATATTCTACATATCGCCCATTTGCTGCAAGACAGCCATAACTAAAACCAGTAAGGAAAGTAGTAAAGTCGGACTGGTCCGACTATATGATACCCTCCACCACTTTGGGTACATATGTTTGTTGTATATCTATATCTGAATCCGATTTGAACGAAACTTAGCACTCGTCATTTTTGTCTTAATTTAGTACGCTATGACAAATTTCGTAAAATCGAATAATTTTCAGAGGCTTTGGTGCACCATTTACCTAAAATCGGGCGAAAAAATATATATATGGGAGATTTATATACATCTGAACCGATTTTCATGAAACTGAGCACACATTATTATAGGCGCAATTCAGTACGCTATGCCAAATTTCGTGCAAATCTTAAGATATATAGGGTCTTTGATGCACCAATTACTTTAAATCGGTTGAAAATATATATATGGGAGCTATATCTAAATCTGGACCGATTTTCATGAAACTTAACACACATCATTCTAGACTTAATTTAGTACGCAATGCCAAATTTCGTGCAAATCAAAAGATATATAGGGAAATTGGTACACCATTTACCTTAAATCGGATGAAGATATATACGGGAGCTATATCTAAATTTGAACCGATTTTCACAAAACTTTGCACACATCATTCTAGACTTAATTCAGTACGCTACGCTAACTTTCGTGCAAATCGAAAGATATATAGGGACTTTAGTGGACTAATTACCTTAAATCGGGCGAAACTATATATGGGAGCTATATCTAAATCTGAACCGATTTTCACGAAATTTTACGCACACCATTCTAGACTTAATTCAGTACGCTATGTCAAATTTCGTTCAAATTGAAAGATATATAGGGACTTTGGTACACCATTTACCATAAATCGGACGAAGATATATACGGGAGCTATATCTAAATCTGAACCGATTTTCACGAAACTTTGCACACATCATTCTAGACTTCATTCAAAACGCTATGCCAAATAAAATCGGACGAATCTATATATGGGAGTTATATCTAAATCTGAACCGATTCCAATAAAACTACACGGACGTCAACATGTAGTAATTTCAATTCGCTGTGCAAAATTTTGTCTCAATCGGATCAATATTGACAATATGATGCTCCATTTAGATAAAATCGGGTGAAACTATATATAAGAGCTATATCTAAATCTGAATCGATTTCAACACATACATCAACCAGGAACTAATTCAGTACTCTGTGCCAAATTTTGATTCGTTTTGGCTGTTACAAACATATGCACAAATACATAATACACTGTACCACAGTGTGTTGAAGGGTATAACAATATCGTGCAAATCTTTGGCGCCCCATTTACAACAAATCTAAAGATTTTCCCGGTACTCCCCAATACTCTATATTTGGGAGATTTTAGTCTGATTTTCCAAACGAATTGGCTGCAACTGGTATTCTCATTGAACAACACATACATATCCCTACCAAAAAATTTTAATATTGACCCATGTTTCAGGGTAGCCCCCTTATAACGGTAATCTCCAATACTCGGGATTTTGGAAATTTTGGACAAGATTTCCTACCGAATCGGCTGTATTTTGGGTTTCCATAAAGTTATCACCACATCTCCGTACTAAAAATTATTAATATTGACCCAAGTCGGTATTTTGAGAATGTTCGATACGTTTTTTCGAACGAATTGGCTGTGATTTGATATTCTGTATTCTCATTGCCGTTTTATTATAGCCCCATATAACGGTTGCCCCACTTTTAGATATTTTGAGAATTTCAATCACCTTTCTCTTTTACCATAACATGAGTTTTCTCCTAGGAGTCCCCATTAATTTTAGATATTTTGATTGTCATCCTCAAGGTGGAAAGTATAAGAGTGCGTTTTTACCTGTTTTGTTTTTGTCCACCTCATGGCGATATACGTAAGTCCCAACCTAATGTAAGCATTTGTATGGTCCTAAAAACATTTTCCAACCAGCAGGAACGTCTTAGTCGCAAACTTACGTATCTGAAATGTTGGTATTTAGGTTTCTCAAATAATAAGAACCAGGCAGAAAATTGTAAATACGATTTCATGTTCTGGCCTAGACCCTATGTAGAAATTCGATCACTTGTATATTTTGAAGCTTAATGAAGCCCAAAACAAGTAAAAAAGTGTCAGTCTGTGTTGCTGACATATATACCCTCAGCCGTTTTTACTTGTTTTGTTTTTGATTTTCTTTCAAATTGGCTCTGGGCATCTCAAGAAAGAAACAAATAAAAAACGGTAAAAACATAATCCCTCCACCATGAGGTGGATATGCAAAATACTTAAAATCGATCGTTCAGGAGGATTTTACAAGTAATGGGAACAAATAACCACTTAAAACCAATTCAATTGAAAAACATATCCAAATCTCCAAAAATATCGAATAAAGGGGGCAAAGCTCTTTGGGACCTATCCCGAAACATATGTCCATAATGATAACGATAGTAGGGAGCATTTCTACTCACAATACCAAATTTCAGCTTATTTAGCAGAAAAAAGAGCTTAAAATCCCCTAAAATGTAAATTATTTGGGGATATCGTTTCATGCGGAATATACCAAAATTTAGACGATATATCCTATTTTCAATACCAAACATCCAGGAAATAATAGCAAGATATGTGCAAACAAATTTCTATTTCTGCTTCTTAAAGCCTCAATTTTCTATTAAAGTTCAGCACACTCTAAGGTTTAAAAAACCATAGTAGTCCGATCTTTTCATGGTCGCAAAGTTTTGTCATTAATATGTTAATTTTCTCTTGTGTCGCTTATCAACCCCACATTTTCTTTTGATGTTAATAGGGAATTGTTTTCTATTTTTTCGAACAATATTGATGTAATCAACTATTTGTCAACAGTGCGATTAGTCAACATACACACATTTAACAATTATAATACTCATCATAAAAACTCTGGAACAATACGGGCTACTATACGTTTTTTTTTTTTTTTTTGTTAATCGTTGCCCTTATATAGAAAAAAGTTTTGCAAAACACTCATCGACCGGCGAATGGGTTTACACAAATGTTTAGAAGTTAAGGCGACAACGTTTTGTTTTCTATATCAACCCCGACGTTTGTCGTTTCATGTGGTCTAGTCAAATACCCTATAGTGGCGTCATTCTAAAGTGTCATTCATTTGCGAAGTTTATTCATTTGGAACGAATGACATTAGAATGCCGCCTGTCATTAATGTAGTTGAATATGTACTAAATGTACTGCCCATACGTAATTTTTTCCGGTATGCTAATTGACGGAGATGTGATAAGTGTTGTTAATCAATTGGAAATTTTTGCAAATCTCAATTCCAAGTGATTAAATTACGAAGCACGCGTTTAAGTGTAACATGGACATTTTGTAGTTAATGCTTCTTAGTTGGAGTGTATATTAAATTTTTCATTTCGTTTGCAACCCCTCAAAATATACGTCGGACTCCATAAAGAATGAATTTAAAGCAAATGTCTGTAGAACTCGCAAACTGATTTTCGAAATAGGTTGCTATTGCTTTTAGGATGTTGGGTATTACAAATCGTACCGTCCCATTTTCGGTAGTGTTGTAATTTTGGTATTCCGGTAGAGTAAACATATTAAGTAAATATTTTTCAATATAAGGTTAAGGTTTTGACATATACGTAAGCCCCGACCTAATTCAAGCATTTGTATGGTCCTAAATACATTTTCCAACCAGCCGGAAAGTCTTAGCCGCATTTACGAACCTACGTATCTGGAATGTTGGTATTTAGGTTTCTCAAATATAAACTCCCAGGCAGACAATTTTAACTACGATTTCATGTTCTTACCTAGACCCTATATAGAAATTCGATCATTTTTTTATTTTGAAGCCCAATGAGGTAATAAATATATTCAAAACAAGTAAAAAAGTGTCAGTCGGTGTTGCTGACGGATATATACCCCCAGCCTATGGTTTGAGGAGGTCTTCCGGATTACACATAGGTTTTATTCTTAGCTTCATATAAAGTATATGGTCCTATATAAGAGGTTTCGCTTTTGATGTTGATAAAATCGGATATTCAATTCGCATAAATTAAATTTGCAACTTTATAAAATATTGACCCTTTGTGGGGGAGGTACCAGAGGGAGAGGACCCACAGGTCCCACCTTCGGACTTGATCTATGCTTGGTAAAGAGAATAGGTTGTGCAAAGTTTGCTTCAAATCGGACATCAGCCTTTTACTGAAGTTATGCATATTTTGTTTACCCTTTGTGGGAGAGGCACCAGAATGAGTGGTCCAATGAGCCCTATTTTCGGACCTGATCTAAGCCCGGTAATGACAGAAGATTCTGCAAAGTTTGATTCAAATTAATCGTTCCTTTTACCTAATATTGGATTTATAAATATTGAAGATTTTTGTGGGGGAGGTACCAGAAGAAGTGGACCAAAGAGCCGCATCTTCAGAATTGGTCTAGGCTTGATAAAGATAGTAGATTTTTTGCCGTATCAAAGTGTACATATCCTCATTAGCCATAAGGATGAGTGTATAATTACCCTGATTTCAAAAAATTCCAATTATCCTTTGTCATATTTGTGGATTTTTAAACAAAATATCATCTCTGTAGCTGGAAGACCTTTTATGGCGTATTTTTAAAGGAATATGGATTCAAAACATATGTGCCACACCAATGTAAGAGCTACAAGCTTAGATTTTCAAAATGATATTTTCTCCGAAACTGGAGAAGTTACAAACGTGGACTTAAAGGAATCTATCTGCCTAGATAGAATGTCTCTATCGATATATGTAGAAACCTCCCGTTAGTAACTCTATCAGTTCAAAACCAGTAAGGAATGTAGTAAAGTCGGACTGGGCCGACTATATGATACCTTTCACCACTTTGGGTATGTTCTACATATGTATCCTAACAGACGTAGCGTTTTTATTTTATATCTATATTTGAACCGATTTCAGGGAAAACTACCAGAGACTAATTTATATTACTTCAATACTTTGTGTCAATCGGCCTAGCTATGGATCTTTTCACGAAGCTTAGCAACATCATTATAGACTTAATTCAGTAACCTATACCAAAATTCGTGCAAATCGAAAGATATATAGGGACTTTGGTGCACCAATTACATAAAATCGGACGAAAATATATATGGGAGCCATATCTAAATCGGAAGCGATTTTCACGAAACTTAGCACACGTCCTTCTAGACTTAATTCAGTATGCTATGACAAATTTCGTGCAAATCGAATGATTTTCAGAGACTTTGGTGCACCAATTACCTAAAATCGGATGAAAATGTATATGGGAGCTATATCTAAATCTGAACCGATTTTCATGAAACACATCATTCTAGACCTTATTCATTACGCTGTGCCAAATTTCGCCTAATTCGGATCATAAATGCGGTCTGTACTTTGTTTACAAATTAACATGGACAGACGGACGGACATGCATAAATCGACTCAGAATATTCTCAAAAGGAACCATGGGTTTATCTCGAATATTTTTGTCTGTTACAAAAATATCCACAAAGACATAATACCCTGTACCACAGTGAAGGTGAAGGGTATAAAAATCGTGCCATAGGTTTATCGTACCGCGATCGAATGCTATGTCGATTTCCCCATCTGATAAAATCCTGATAGTGTTCGCAATAAAAAATAGATCTTTGAAATTATGAGCATACATTGCTGAAACTACTAGGATTTTTCGTATTTAAAAGGTTATATATCGGATCACGTTTTGGCGAAACTTCCAATCTTTATGAAACGGGTCAAGGCCCCTCTATGTTACTATTTAACAAACTTGAGAGCCAATGTATTTTTTTTTATAAAATATAACAAATTTTGTTCAACCATAACATTTTCTTCCCCCCATTTATTTGTTCTGCATAAATTATACCACACTGAAATATCAGGAAAAAAACAATAAATTATAACAACAACAATACAAATAAATTGAAACTTCACATGACTGCACCAATGATCAACACAACTCTCTCGTTCGTTTCAGTATTTAATAATATTTGCATCAAACACTAGCATCAGCAACCGTGGAGGTACAACAGTTACGAGTTAGGTGGTGACAAACTGCACTGTTGAAGTCATCCTATCCAGTTTGGTTCCAAACAACACTGGCCTTAATTTATTTATAATTTATGATGATGGGTGTCAAAATGACTGACATGTTCGGTAATTTAATATGACAAACTTTGTTTTTGTTTTGTGCACATGCATATGAAATTGAAATATTGACAATTATGGCAAGCAAAACAATTGAAAATTAGTTTCTGAAGTTAGCCGAGGTGCAAACATACACAGATTACAGATAAGTACATATAGATTATGATGAGGCATTGCTATGCCTGAACTGAGTTGTTATAAAAACAATAGGCTGGGTGGATGTATATAATATAGCTCCCATATATAGTTTCGTGCGATTTTATGTGAATGATGCACCAAACTCCCAATATTTGTCCGATCGGTAAAAAATTTTGAACAGAGTTCTGAATTAGGTCCAGAATGACATCTGCGGAGTTTTGTAAAATCGGTTCAGATTTTTATATAACTCCCATATATAGTTTCGACCGATTTTTAGGTGAATGATACACCAAACTCCCAATATATGTCCGATTGGCACAAAATTTTGCACAGTGCACCGAATTAGGTCCAGACTAATGTATGCGAAGTTTTGTTGGAATCGGTTCAGATTTATATATTGCTCCCATATATAGTTTCGTCCGATTTTTTGTGAGTGATACACCAAACTCCCAATAATTGTCCGATTGGGACAAAATTTTGCACAGAGTTTTGTTAAAATCGGTTCAGATTCAGATATAGCTCCAATATATAGGTTCGTCCGATTTTATGTATTTGATGCACCAAATTCCCAATATTTGCCCGATTGAGCAAAATTTTGCATAGCGAATGCAATTGAGGAAAAAATTATGTGTGATAAGGTTTGTTGAAATCGGTTCAGATTTTGATATAGGTCTTATATATATTTTCGTTCGATTTTATGTAAATGGTGCACCGAAGGGCCTATGTTTGTTCGATTTAGACGAAATTTGCCAGAGGGTATTAAATAGAATATAGAGTGATAAAAAAACAAATGGTGTATGCAACGGTTGCTTGATGGTCTTCCAAAGATTCTATGACCGTTCTATCTACAGGATATTGTAGATATTAACATGTCTTGAATGTAACCAAAGTGGTGAAGGGTATCATATAGTCGGCCCCGTCCGACTTTTGAACTTTCCTTACTGGTTATGCAAGACTTAATGATTTTTTTAAATTCCAAAATTTAAGAACAAAATAATAAACGAAAGAAAAAAATCATTAAATTGATAACGATAATAATTATCCTGTTATACCTGGGATGAAGCATTGTTAACGAATTATCTTATCAGTGCCTTACCTTTCCTGATTTTGTGGTGGTGGTGGTGGTGGTGATGAATTTATAAATATTTAATGATCTGTGCAGGTTATGTGTTCTCTCACAACCAACAATATGTTCTGCTTAAAGACTTTATACAAACAAACATGACTAGGAAAGCGAATTATATACATATACGTATGTGTGTTGTTCTCTTGGCACATATGTTGCGGTAGCACGAACCATAGGTGCCTTTACAACAATAGAGAGGCAAAGCCCTTTTTGCGAAATCTTTTACATTGATTAAAAAGAAAGATTTTAAATATTTAACAATAGCTCTGTGCGCGAAAGATTAATAATATTAACAATGTAACGGGGATTTTAATACACAAAACGGGATATGCCGTGAAGAGAGTGATTTTACCGCATTTCACGCACAAACACACAAGAAGGATGTGGGTTTTATATGTATGTTTGTGCCGTGCATCCGCAATGCTTACATTGCCGTGAACCATGAAAATGTAAATATTTGTGACTGTGTAAATTTACATTGGTGTGTCAACACTAATACATACATACAATAATTACATATGTGTATTGGTGAAATTAATGTGCGAAATGAAATTTTCACTTAAATCCAGAATGTTGTTTAAAGTAACGAGCTTTCCAGTAAGAAGTGCTATTTTGAATTACAAATGTCATCATCTGACGGTAGAAGAGACATAGCATCCTTGGATGGCAATTGACATTAAATCAGATGAAATTGAATATGTGATCCATATAGATATATGAATCCATTTAATCAATCCATACACATGTAATTCTAAAATCTATGTAAATTTTTTAGGTTATATGGTATACTTAGGTTTTTTTGTTCTATTTGTATGAAATAATATAAAGTTATATATGAGATTTGACACATGCTGCAGTATGCTGCACCACTACAACCTGTCCGAAAGATCAAGGCGAAGATAAAGTGAAAAAGCGTTAAGTCCGGCCGGCCGAACTTTTGATACCCTCCACCATATCTAAATCTCAACCGATGTTCAAGAAACTTAACACACATCATTCTACACCTAATTCAGTACGCTGTGCAACATTTCGTGCAAATCGAAAGATATGTAGGGACTTTGGTACACCATATACATTAAATCGGATGAAAATATATATGGGAGCTATATCTAAATCTGAACTGATTTTCAGGAAACTTAACAAATATATATGGGAGCTATATCTAAATCTGAACCGATTTTTCCACTTTCAATTGGGTTTGTCCTTGGGCCAAACAACTGAGCTGTGCCAAATTTCATTCAATTTGGATCATAAATACGACCTGTACTTTGTTTACAATTTAACATGGCCAGACAGACATACAGACGGACGGACATGCACAAATAGACTTAAAAAGTGATTCTATGCATATTCTCAAAAGGAACCATGGGTCTATCTCGATTCATTTTGCCTGTTACAAACATATGCACAAATACATAATACCCTGTACCACAGTGTGGTGAAGGGTATACAAATTGTACGCGTACGTCCCTGGAGGCAATACTTAAAGCGGGAATTGCCGAACATTAGTAGTTATTATATGAGGTTCTATGCATAATTGAGGACTGATATAGCTAAGTTTTGGAGACTAATGATGGCTACACCTAAAAGCGGCGAATATTAATAATTTTTGGGAGAGAGATTTGTTATCATATACGACTACAAAGTAACAAATTACAGCGAGTTCGGTTGAAAAACGCACTCAAGGGCTACTTTCAGTAGAGAGATATGTTACCCAATAAAAACTCAAAGTACTAAACTACAGCCGATTCGGGAGGCATTATATTACAAATTTCATTTTTAGCAAAATTTTGACCCTTTATGGGGGAAGTACGAGAAGTAGTGGACCAATGGGATTAATCTTCGAAAGATTGGAAGAAATATTACGATTTTTAAAGTTTGGATGAAATCGGCTACTCTCTTTGAGAATTATCCGGCCAGACAGACGGACGGACATTTATCGATTCTAAATTGTCTAAAACGGATTTGGTCCAAAGAAACGTCGGGCCTTAAACCAATATTTCGATGAGGCACATTTCGCGGTATCAAAATGAATATGCCCCCATTAGTCATAAGGCTGAGGGTATAATTAGTACCATTTCCATCTCCACCACTACGTTACACCAAATCGGTGCTTCTGGATCTCGGACAGCCTATTTATTGAAAATGCCTTTCCAACCTCGCCGTTTCATAGTTGGGAGGAGCTTATGGTCCGTTGACGTCACCGTACCTCACATTATCCAACTTCCGTCGCTTGGAGAACCCATTACTTATTGTTGAAAAAACTCTTCATCCTCAACGTTTCACAGTTAGTCTTATGGTCCGGAGAGATCATTTGACCTAACATTTTCCAAAATGAGGTTAGATCAATAGTTAGGGCAAATGAACTACGCTATTGAGAGATGGTTATTGATTTTTTATGCTCGGACTTCAATGGGTAGAAAATCTCCCTGTTGAAATCACAATAGAAATAGAAATATTTATGATAGAGCTCTGAAATGCGCAGACATTGCTAGTACTCCTACGATGTTTGGTATTGCAAATGGGCTATATCGGCCCCCAACACTCCGTATTTTGGTGATTTTGGACTTTCCAACCGAATTGGCTGTAATTTGGTATTTTGGGTTCTCATGATGTATAACATTACATGTTTCAGGGTATCCCTCATATAACTATATCCCCCAGTATTCGATATTTTGGGGATTTTGAACAGGCTTCCAGCCGAATTGGCTGTAATATGGTATTTTGCATTTTCATGTTATAGAACATCTCCGTACCCAAAATATTGACCTATGTTTTAGGGTATCACCTATATAACGGTACCCCCTAGTATTCGGTATTCTAGGGATTTAAGACTCGTTTTTCTACCGAATTGGCTGTAATTTGGTATTTTCGTTTCTCATTGTATATAACATTTCTGTACTAAAATTTTTTTATATTGACCTATATTTAGGGTAGTCCCCATAAAAAGGTTCGCCAACTATGAGAATTTTTGAAAATTTTCCGATTAAATTGGCTGTAATTTGGTATTTTTGGTTCTCGTAATGATATCACTACATTTTCAACGCTAAAATTTTTTAATATTGATCCACATTTTGGGCTGGTCCCCATAATAATTTTCCCCCTATATGGGGATTTTTGACACGCTTTGAAACCAAATTGTCTGTAATTTTTGGTTTCTCATAACGTTATAGCCGCATCTCCGATATTTTGAGAATTTTCGGTACGTTTTTCAACCGAATCGCCTGTAATTTGGTATTCTCATTGGCTAAATCTCACTTACAAAAAATATCAATATTGATCTTCGTTTTATTATAGTAGCCGCACCTTTAGATATTTTGTGAATTTCAATCATGTGTTTCTCACATATTTTTCGGTATTTTGAAGGTCTTTCATAACATTTTTTCCAGAAGCCCCCATTGAGTTTAGATTGTGCGAAGACTTTAAAATGTCGGAAATTACGCCTGACATTTGAATATTCTCTCTGAATATTTTGTTTACACCGAAGTTGTTAGCATGACAAAATAGGGTCATCCAAATACAATTACAATATCAGGATTTTTATATGGGGTCTATAGTCAAAAATCTGCCTAAATTTATTATTTGTTGTACTAAAACATACCCTAGCTATTGAATCCTGAGAAAATCAAATTAGAAGCAATTCGGTTGAAAAAGTAATGCACTGAATAATGGGGAGTGCCGTTATATGGAAGCCACCCAGAAACTTATGCCAACATTGATATTTTCTTGTAGACACGTTTTCTACCCAATGAACGACCAAAATATATAACCACATGCCAGTTTAGGCGAACAACGTGCGAGGGGAGGTAATATTACCCAATACTCTACCCAATATAATGGACCAATATTTATAAGTTTTGATAAGAAAATTTGCCAATCGATGAGCACAAAAAATTGGTTGTATTTTTGTAATATAAAAACCAGTAAGGAAAGTAGTAAAGTCGGTCGGGGACCGACTATATGATACCCTTCACCACTTTGGGTATATCCAACAGATGGAATCCTAACAGACATCGCATTTTTGAAGGGCCATTAACATGAAATTAAGCATGTTATTCTGCAACTTATACTAAATTTTTGTCAGATATATAGTTGCTTCTTACAATGGGACAAAATTATGTAAATAAATTTAAAGCAAAATATCGAAATCTAAACCGATTCATCGAAACTTGACACATGTTAGGTTACACTTATTTCAGTATGTTTTTTGCATTAGGCCACATATTGAGTTTATCATAAATCCAAATTTCGTGCAAATGGAAGGATGTATAGGGGCTTTGGTGCAATATATATGGGAAATATATATAAATCTGAACCGATTTTTCCCAATTTCAATAGGGTCCATCCTTGGGCCAAATAAGTGACCTATTCCAAATTTCATCCAAATCGGATCATAAATGCGACCTGTACTTTGTTCACAAAAATACATGGACGGACAGACGGACATGCGTAAATCGACTCAGAAAGTGATTTTATGCATATTCTTAAAAGGAACCATGTGTGTATCTCGTTTCTTTTTGCCTGTTACAAACAATTGCACAAAGACATAATACCCTGTACCACAGTGTGGTGAAGGGTATAATAAGCCAATATTGTTTGATATTGGGAAAGTGCCGTTATATGGATATTACTTAAAAAATTGGCGCATTCTTCATACTTTTTTGTATGGTGCTATATCTAAACGTGTACCGATATATCCCATTTTCAAAATCCAACATCAAAGTGTGATTTCACTAGAAAGACGCGCACAGAGCCCATATTAAGGATTGACGGATTTTGTGGTATTTCCATGTCTATAAAAAATCATCCCACACATATTTTTTATTTATATATGAACAATTTCTTTAATCATCTTTATAAGCCACATCACGAGTTTTTTAATTACTTTACAATACAAAAATAGTATTTACTCCACAATAATATTATATTAATAATAACTTAGTGACTCACATAACTAATAATATTTTTTTTGCTTATTATTACCAGACGAGATTATCTGCTACATCGGAGCAATAATCTGCACAATAATATTTATATTGTGAAGGTCATGTTTGGCCAAGGCTTTGTTTAAGCGAATAACAAAAAAAATTCAACATTTATTGTCTTCATTAAAACTCCCTTAGAGTTTTAATAAAAATTCTTGGAAAAAAATAGCCGAAAAATTTAAAATAACAAAACGAGGAGGAAAAATAAACTCACTAATTAAAAATGGAACAAAAAAGCAACAGAAATAAACAATGCGAAGCAAAAAATAAGAAAAATTTATATTGCATTAATTATTTATAATAACCTTCATTAGGATGGCCTAATACAACGCTCAAAACTCACACACACACAGCGACAGATATCTGGCTAGAACAAGTCAGCAACGTTAGCGGAACACTAATTAATGATGATTTGTATTCTAATTGAGTTTTTGAATTAAAAAAAAAAAAAAAAAAAAAAAAAAACACAACAGACAAGCAATTTGCCATAAATTCAAATATTAGTTTGTGAACAATACGGGAAATGATGAGAAACAAATAATTGAGATATTATTAAATATTATTGTGAGAAAATGATGTAAATGAAGTGTTTGCGAAATTTTCATATATAAGACTTAAAAATTAATCTACTTGCAAGCTTTGCCTAGATTAGTGTATGCAAGTGAGTAAAAATGGGTTAAAACAAAGGAGTTTGTTGTTTGTCTTAACATCATATTATGCTGCCTCTGACGTCAATGTGAAAGTAGAATAAAAAATTAAGATTATACGAATTTTGATTTGACCTAAATCATATTTTAATAAAAATTTAAATATATTCAAGAGTCGTTCAAAAATTAGTTTATTTATACCCTACACCACACGGTGGCATTTGAGAATATGAATAGAATCACATTCTGAGTATATATAAATCTTCCCATCCGTACATCAGTCAATGCAGCCGAAAAATGTGTCCAAAATACTTAAAATACCAAAATGTATGGGTAGTCATTTTATAATGACTATACCTAAAAGTAATCCGATATTAATCATTTTGGGTAGGAAGATTTGTGACGCAATTAGAATGCAAAATATCGAATTACAGTCAATTCTGTTAATTAACCTGCTCAAACTATCAATATATCGAACATTGGGGTTATCTATATATGAGATCTATAACTAAAATTATATTTCGTTACAAGATTTTCCACCTTGTGGTAACCAAAGATAGTAATTTTTTGTTTGCGAACCAAAAAAAGAATATGTGACGGAGCTATGCAAAATTCTATCAAGAGAACTTTTATCTTCCGATAATCAACTTACAGCAATATTTGTTCGAAACTGCTATTTATACCCTTCACCACACTGTGGTACAGGGTATTATGTCTTTGTGCATATGTTTGTAACAGGCAAAGGGAAACGAGATATATACATGGTTCTTTTTGAGAATATGCATAGAATCACTTTCTGAGTCGATTTATGCATGTCCGTCCGTCTGTCTATGTTAAATTGTAAACAAAATACAGGTCGCATTTATGATTCGAATTGGATGCAATTTGGTACAGCTCATTTATTTGGTCCAAGGACGAACCCTATTGAAATTGGTGAAAAATCGCTTCAGATTTAGATATAGCTCCCATATATATTTTCGTTCGATTTGGGGTAAATGGTGCACCAAAGTCTCTATATATCTTTCGATTTGAACGAAATTTGGCATAGTGTACTGAATTAAGTATAGAATGATGTGTGCAAAGTTTCGTGAAAATCGGTTCAGATTTAGATATAGCTCCCATATATAGTTTCGTCCGATTTAATGTAAATTGTGTACCAAAGTCCCTATATATATTTCGATTCGCACGAAATTTGGCATATCGTACTGAATTGAGTCTAGAATGATGTGTGTTAAGTTTCGTGATAATCAGTTCAAATTTAGATATAGTTCAAATATGTCTTTTCTTCCGATTATATTTAAGTTGGGAACTAAAGACTCAAAGTTTGTCCGATTGGCATACAATTTTGTACAATTAACTGAAGTTAATATAAATTAATCTCTGGCAGGTTTCGTTGAAATCGGTTCATTTTTAGATATAGATCCCACATATATATTTGAGTCCGATTTTAGGTAAATGGTGCACCAAACATCTAATGTTTGTCCGATTGATAAGAAATTTTGCACAACGAATGACATTGCGACTAGAACTGCACCAATTATGTGTGTTAAATTTTAGTGAAAATCGGTTCAGATTTAGATATAGCTCCCATATATAGTTTCGTCCGATTGAATGTAAATTGTGTACCAAAGTCAGATTCAGATATAGCTACATATATTTTTTCCGATTTTATGTAAATTGTACATTAAAGACAATGAACTGTAGTTAATATAAATTTATCTTTGAGTGATTTTAAGTAAAAGACCTAAAGTTCGGCCGTTTGTTACAAAATTTTGCACAACGTACTGAAATTAGTACTGCCTAACGTCAACTTTTGTAGGAATCGGTTCAGATTTAGATATAGCTCCCATATATAGTTTCGTCCGATTTTAAGTAAATGGTGCACAAAAGACCCAAAGTTTGGCCGATTGACACAAAATGTTGCACAACGTACTGAAGTTAATATAACCTAGCATGTGGAAAGTTTTGTTGAATTCAGTTCAGATTTGGATAGAGCTGCCATATATATTTTCTCCATATTTTAAGTAAATGATCCACCAAGAACTCAAAATGTGGCCGATATACACAAAACGTACTGAAATTAGTATAATGAAAGTTTAAAATTTTATGACAGGACTTTTATACTCTCATAGAGCCCGAAATGCTTATTTGAAATTAAAATCGAATAGGGAGCGTGCTATTTATACAGAGGGCTACACTTAGATAGGGACATGTATTTAATATTTTCCTCTAAGAGATCCTATCATCTTCGAGACCTATTCAGTTTCACCTATGCTTCAAATCGGACATTCCATTCGCCTGATGTTGGATTTATAAATATTGAAAATGTTTATCATTTGTCTGTGAGGTACCAGAAGGAGTAGGTCAATGGGTCATATCTTCGGACTTGATCTTATACGTTGAGTAAAGTTTGGTACAAATCGGAGTGTCCGTTAGCATGATATTAAAAAATGAATTTTTAGCACAATTTTGACTATTTTGTGGGGAAGGTACAAGAAGGAGTGCACCGATATCCCCACCTTTGAACTTGAACTATGTTTGGAAGAAATAGTTTGGATTAAATCGCTTACTCTCTTCAAGAGTTATCGTGCACACATACAGACGGACGGACATTTGTAAATCCACTCTAATTTGTCTTAGAGTCTAAACGCAACCAGAGAGTCACGAGTCAGCGTCATACTTTTTCGCCGGCGTGAAAACCAAACGAAAGAGTTAGCGTTAGCGGCACAAAATGTCAATTATTTGTTTTCATTTTCTAACAGAAAATTTTACGTTGTGCAAACCAAAATCAATTTATTATTTAATAAACAATAATGTCAAAGAACTTGGATAAAATTATCGAAAAAAAATATTTTTCTTCTATTTTATTATTAATTCGTTAAAAAACATCCACAATCATTGAAAATATTTGTTTTTTCAACAGCACTGCCATATGTTTTGATATAAATTCTCATTGAAATTTGGTAGCACTGTTGATTTTTACCTAAAATATGGCAACTCAATTGAGAGCAAGAGAGAAATTTTGAGTATGACGCTGAGCAAAAATGAATAAAATCTATTCTAGCGTCATGCCGCTAGACGCGAACGTCAGCCGTCGCGATTTCCCGTTGCCTATAAGAAACACACGGCAAACGACTGTCGCTGACTCTAGACTCTATGGTTGCGTTTAGACTCTTAAACGGGTTTGGTCCAAAGAAACATGTGGTCTAAAAACTGTAATACGATGAGACAAATTTTTGCCGTATTAAAGAGTAAATACATTCATTAGCCATAAGGATGAGAGTATAAATATACCGAAAAGGCATGTGTCAGCATTATTATTTAAAGCATTGCCTTCCGGAAAATTGGCTAATATATCAGAAAACATACGTTTGTTAGAAATTCCACTGGTACGGGCAAACTCATTTACTCAATACGAAAATCTAAAATTCCACGATTTCAATTATTCGATCTTCACATTATTGAAAAACTCGGCCATATAAAGGTCCCGTCCTATTTGACTTTAATTTAAATAGTATGATATGACCCCCCATATATAGTATGATGCGACCCATTTTCGGAAATTTAATGTGTCTACAATTTGTCATTCCGCATTTCCAGTGAATAAAAAACTTCTTTACAGAAATGTAAAATTATAGCCATTTAGTTTGGGAAATACCGTTATACCTTTTATATACATGAAATAGGTCATTTGTATAGAACTCGTCCAAACATGAACCTATATTGTAAAATTTTAATTTTTTCATGTTTAATCAATATGAAAACTTTCAATAACATTTGTCCAATTTGGTTACAGTTTTGGTGTTTCAGGTTTATGTCAGCTGTTAATTTAAGATTAATATAACAATAATGACAATATGCCAATCGCTTGGAAATCGGTAACAAAACGCTTCATAATCAATTATGTTATTTTTTATTAATATTGTTGTATAAAAATTAATTTATTTATTTTTCTTCTGAAAAAATATCATCATTTTTAAAACAACAACTATCACATATCGTATTTTGTTAGCCTTTTAGGCATAGTGCTAATCAAAGTGTGACATCTCATCAACAGCAAACGTAAAGGTCTTTAAACTTTTGAAATATTTAAATTTCTTAAACAAAAAAGCCGAAAAAAAAACGAAAATGATATGTAAATAAAAATGTGTCGGTAGCGGTTTACAGCAACAACTACAACGACCACAGTCAAGCAACCGCAACATAAATACCGACCGTCACAGTAAATTCAACAATTGAATGATGAGCAACGAACGAACGAACGGTTAGTGTGTGTTTTAGGAGGAAGCCATGTAGAAGGGAACAAAAAAATAATAATAAATAAAACCAGTGAGCGGAGCAGTATAGTCGGACGGGGCCGACCATATGATACCCTACACAACTACCACGGAACTCAAATTTTCTGCGGATGTTTATTCCGAGTCTGGGCAATATTTCGTGATATTTGCACCCTCTTGCCCGATTAAGGTAAACAGCACCTCTTCCTCACACTGACATATTTTCCGAATATTACGAGTATTCAGTACAGCTATTGTCCAGATTCCCTTCACCGTTGGTTGTGTTGTGATGTTCGGCTTTCATTTGTGGTCTATAGATCGACTCGAAAATAACACAAAAAATTAAGTTTTCGGTCCACTTCATTCCAAAATTATTATCTGATCATCACCGAAAATTATAGGCGTTGTCCTTGACCATACCTGGAACCTCATGGAACATTTTAAAGCGATCAGCGCTATAGTTCCGCTCTCTAGAGTGATAATGGGTTAATAAATAATATACGAATACGGAGATACCTGTAAATATTTAGGTGTAACTCCCACATCCGGGCACATACAAAAATATAATTGGTCTTTATTTAAAGGTCAACCACTCCTCTTGGATATAATATCAACTTCTCGGGTCTATGTCCTTCAGTGGTAAATATAAATGCTACAGAATACAATTTTTGAATACAATTTTTGTAATTTTTCACACAAAAGTCAGGGTCAATTTGACCCGCTAAATATTGACCGATCTTTATCAAAACATGCATGCTTATTCTTTAGCCCGATCCCCTTCTCCATGCAAAATTTCACGATGTTCGGGCCATTATTGCGGCCTCTGGAGCGACCAGAAAAACCGAAAAAAATTTAGTATTTGGTCCATTTCATCCCCTATATATTAACCGATCTTTCCCAAAAACAATAGGGGTCTTCATTGGCCAGGACCCATTCTACATGCAAAATTTTGTGAAGATTGGTCCATAACTGTGGCCTGTATCGTGTTTACAAATTATAATGGACAGACGGACGGACGGACGGACGGACGGACGGACGGACGGACACACATGTCTAGATCGACTCAGCTAGTCGAGATATGACGATCGGTATACTTAAAGGTGGGTCTAGGACCAATATTTCGCGGCGTTACAAACTTTTGGGGCTGCACAAAGCTATAATACCCTGACAACATAGTTGTGTAGGGTATAATAAAAGAAGAAGCAACGAAAAAAATAAAATAAAATGGTAATCTGCGCCAACTAAGGTAAACAAACAAAATAGATAAACATCAAAGGCGTTTCTTATTCACAGTGTTTCGAAGCAAAAAAAATTTGTGGTTGAAAATTATTTCTTAGATAATTTCATTGGGTTGATTTACGAAAAAGAAATAAAATAGTCTGTAGATAGGAAGTAACTGATTTCATCCAAACTTGTCATATGTTAATATTCTTAAAAATTCAAGTTCATGTTTGAAAATGGAAAATATCTGTCCACTCCTTTTGATACCTCGCCCATAAAATTGCCAATATTTTGCTGAAAATTAATTTAAGGGAACCCCACCCATTCTTGATTTTATTTTTTCAAGATTTTCAATGGGCTGGTAAATCAATACCAATGCTTGTTAAGGTTTGTAACTTTGCACATATATAATTGAAGATTTAAAAGTGAAGAAAAATAATTTACAAAAAATTTTTGTTATTGTTTTGTTGTTGTTTTTGTAATTAAAGAAAACTTCTTATTTTTGATGGCGGGCATGATAACTCCTCACTGGAACATCGGAATCCGAAACGGTGTTAGAAAGAGTACATGCTGGATCTCGTATGAACTAGGATTATTGACTTCGCTCTAAAATTAACAAAATGGCGGACCTTGGAAAAAATATTTTTGGAATATCGCCGATTTTTGACCAAATAACTTGGCTTGGCTTGGGAAGATCTTCACCGATTGGCTTTATCCTAGTTCATACGATAGCTATACACTCACAGAGAAACATGTACAAATTTTGAATCGATTGGATTATTAGTTTGTGAGTTATCGTGCCCGCCATTCGCAAAAGAGAAAAACGGGTTTAAAAATTGAGAAGCCCTTTAGCCGTCACTTGATGTTGACACAATAAATCGGCTATATTTTCAAGAGTTCTTGAGATTTCCACTTGAAATTTTGTAGGGACATTCTTGAATTAGTGTAGATTCGAATTAAATCAAAAAAAAAAAAAATTGGACCCCGAGAATGGGGGGTCCCCTTAAAATATCATGCAAACGGAGTATCTGATTCGAACATCATGTCTGAAGATGTGGCCCATTGGTCCACTTCTTCTGGTACCTCCCTCACAAAGCGTCAACACTTTTAATATTTTAATATTAATTACTCCAATATTAGGCCAATGGTACATCCGAATGATCTTCTTGTAAACTTAAAGAAGTTCGAAGATGTGGAAAATCGGCCAACTCCTTCTGGTGCCTCCCCCACTAAATTGTCAAAATTAAGCTGAAAATGCATTTCTTAATATCATGCGAACAGAGCATCCGATTTGCTCATCGTTGCTCATCCTAATATATTAACCATACTTGAATATTGTTGGAAGATGTGACTTATCGGTATACTCCTTCTAGTACCTCCCTCACAAAGGGTCCGCAGAAGATAGATAAATCTTATATTAAACGAATGGAATATCCAAATTCATCAGAACTTTCATAATCCTGATATTTTTACCTAACCTAGATCGAATCCAAAGTACCTGCCCCAATGGGTCAACATGTGTAACAATGGTGTGGAATGTCCGATTTGAAGCCATATATGCACATCGTAATATTTCTTTCAAATTTCAAGTCAAATGGTCAAAATGGACTATCCGATTTGAACTAAATATTGTACAACCTAATATTATAACCATGTCTGTATAATGTTGAAATATGTGTTCACTCCTTGATCCTTGGATCCTCGCATCCTGAACCGTTGGGAAAGGTTTATGTTTGTGTGTGGATTGCTATTTTTTCTATAAGTTAAAGATCTGATGATTGTGCTGGCTTCACCACACTGTGGTAGACGGTTTTATGTCTTTGTGCTGGGTTCCTTTTGAGAATATGCATAGAATCACTTTCTAAGTCGATGTTTGCATGTTCGTCCGTCTGTCCATGTTAAATTTTAAACAAAGTACAGGCCGCATTTATGATCTGAATTGGATGAAATTTAGCGTAGGTTACTTATTTGGCTTAAGGACGAACCTCATTGAAATTGGGCAAAATCGGTTCAGATTTAGATGAAGCTCCCATATATATATATATATATATATATATATTCGTCCGATTGAAGGTAGATGGTACACAAAAGTCCCTATATAGCATTCGATTTGCATGAATTTTGGCACAGCGTACTGAATTAACACTTGAATGATGTGTGCTAGGTTACGTGAAAATCGGTTCAGATTTAGATATTGCTCCCATATATACATTTTTCCGATTTTATGTAAATTGTGCACTAAAGACCCAAAGTTTGTCCGATTGCCATACCACTTTGTACAATCAACTACAGTTAATACAAATTAATCTCTGACTGATTTAAATATAGCTTCTAAATATATATTTTCGTCCGATTTTATACAAAATTGATACACAATTTTGCACAACGTAGAGGAGGTGATGCAAATGTGGTATAGGTTGATAATGTGGTACAGTCACTTTTTTTGTAAACTGAAAATTTTAGAATAACTGAAACATGTTCCATAGTTTGCTGTTCTCAAAAATAAGGTAGCAATGCTCTGTTTAATTTATTTAAATGACGTTGAGAATCAGTACCAAAAATTAAATTTTTCATGAAATTGACCAAAAATTAAATTTTTCATGAAATTGACTTTTTTTCGGTTGAAGTTTAAAAATTATTTTTTGTTTTACGGAAGTAATTTAATCGTTATTACTAAAGCATTAAAATAATTAGTATGAACTAAAAATCAAATAATATGCGCGATTGCATCACATAATTACCAATTTAGGAAAAAAACTAAACATTTCTTCAGTAAACGCAAGTGCAGGAAAAAAGCCAGCTCTAGACAAAATCTCATTACTATTTGAAACATTTGTACTCTACGGGAGTCTACCACGAACCACAAGGATGAAAAACAAAGGCTATAAGTTTTAACGACTTCTCCATACAAAAATTAAATATTGCCATGTGTAGACATTATTACATATTAAAAATTAAAGTTCCACTCAACCTATCCGTTCAAAATCTTAACAGACATAAATCTCGAGCTAATTCGCATTCATTAAAAACAATAAATTATATAAGATATCAATTGGAAGTGAAAATTATACTATACCACATTAACTTCATGTGGTATACCACATTAGCTGCACTTTTTTTAAAATCACTTTTAATGGAATTTCAAATATTTTCTCAAATATCTCTTAAATTGTTAGAATAATTTTATTTTCAAATTGATACATGGAAAGACAACACATGTAGCATGTTATGTGCAAAATTTCAATTTAATCGGATAAAAAATAAAAATTTGGCAATCTAAAAACAAATGGGTATACGACATTTGCATCACTTCCTATACTGAAGTTAGTATAACCTAGAAGTTAGATATAAATGCTGCACCAAACTCCCCAGGTGGGTCCATTGGCACACAATTTTGCACTACGTACCGAAGTTAATATAACCTAGCTTGTGGAAAGTTTTGTTGGAATCGGTTCAGATTAGATATAACTCCTATTTATAGTTTCGCACAACGTACAGAAATTAATGTGTGCCATGTTTTGTAGGAATCGGTTTATATTTAAATATAGTTTCGTCCGATTTTAAGTAAATGGTGCTCTTAAGACCCAAAGTTAGGCCTATTGACATGATATTTCTCCACTAAGTTGGATTCCAAATAATATTTGCTTTTGCGAAAGCTCGGCATGTAGCCCTGCCACCAAAGCTCTTAGTTATTTTATTCTTAATTCGGCAATTTCTTGAGAATTTAGTATCAATCTGAGTGACGCCATTTACATGAATTCGAACAAAATTACATGTGGGAGCTCTACAAAAACACTTCAATTTCCTTCTAATATACCCTTAACATTGACCTGCCAATATTTTGACTCTCAGTTGTGGCAATTCAAAATACTGTGCCGTTCTTTCCGTTTTTTGGCTTATTGTTAAGCCAGTCACAGAATACCAACATCATCATCGTCGCACACACAATGAATGACCTTGTCAACAATGTGCTTCTTCGGTAGTTGTTGCTGCTTCTATTTTATCGTATCGATGACTATGACAGACACAATGTTTTGTGAATATGCGTTAGCCATTTGTTTGTTTAGCAGACAATGTCAACGATTTTTTGGCAACAGAGAATGAGAGAGAAAAGGGGAGAGTGTGTGTATAAGAGAAAGATAGATGTTGTTATTCTATCCGAATATGTCGTTTATTTATTTAAGAAATGGACTGTGAAATTTAGGTGACGTTAGGTGTTCTGCGAGTGTGTGTTGTATTGTGATGCTGTCAGGCATTTCACCAATTTGGGGAAAACAAAATTGTGTAGGCTTTCTTTTTGGGTAATATTTTGTTTTGTGTTTCCTTAGGACAAAAAAATGTTTTTGGCTGGTTCATTGTATTCATGTCTCGTTTGTGTCATATAGATCATCCACAACTCATCAGGTATGAAACGATTTATTGTCTTTTGTTTCATTCATACATTTTCGATCAAAAGGTTACCACCAAATTGTTTCCTAAGAAAGAGAAATAAAAAAAAAAAAATAAACCACGAATAAATGGGGAGTGATATACCCTCCAAAAAAATATATATATATATATTCAGTTTGAATTTCATGATTCATTGATTTTTGTGACACATTTTAAATTTTATAGCAATATTTTGGCAATATTCTTTAGCGGGGTATTCAAACGTGCGTAAGGTGTGTTTCATTGCGTTTCCGCCAACACATAATACATAAGCCTTATATCTATAGGCCATTAAAAGATAAAAGCTGTCTGTCATAACCGAAAACGAATTTGAATTTGTGCCAAGGTATAGAAGTACCTGTTTATTTATGATGTGTGCCAAAAATTTCACTTCCACAGATGCTGGATGATTCATTGTCAGTAATTTGACGTCTGAGATAATAAAACATATTTACATTACTTTTCTTATAGCCGATATAATATGATATTGAGCATCAATCATGTGTTGGATTTGTACAGATCAAGGATACAATTTTGCCTTATGGATTGTTTGCAATTAAATCCGTACATAGTCTTTTTGGGGTAGCGGGGAAATCATTTCGTTGTTTTTGGGGGATTTTTCCCATTAGCGATTTTTATAGCTGTATATGAATATTATTATTTAATGTATATTACATGGAGTATGAGTAATTTATGTCATATTCAAAACCATTTAAATTACATTTAACACATATTCGTTTATACTGACTTTGATGATATGCAGAAAATTCACTATTGATGGAACAGTTGTAGCGACTTTGGTAGGCTATTTACATGAAATGCGAATACAAAAATATGTGGACAGTCTGTGAACATGCACCTTGGGGTATATATACGCCTTAGAACTTAAAATTTTACCAACATTTTATAATACTAATGTATTTATTTTTTTATTTGCAGAAAATAGTCCATCATCGACAAGTGTAAGTATATTCTTGAACTATTATTAATTAATTTTATTTTTAGTTCTTAGATGCAATTAAAAAACCCGATTTTCTCGAAATTTAGCACACGTCATTCTAGACTCAATTGAGTACGGCATGCCAAATTTCGTGCAAATCGAAAGATATGTAGAGACTTTGGAGCGCCATTTACCTTAGATCGGACGGAAATATATATAGGAGATATATATAAATCTGACCCGATTTTCTCAAACTTGGCACACACCATTCTGCAACTATTTGAGTTCTATATGCCAAATTTCGTGAAAATCGAAATATATATAGCAACTTTGGTGCCCCATTTACCTTAAATCGGACGAAAATATATACGAGAGCTATATATAAATCTGAACCGATTTTCTTTAATTTCAATAGGGTTCGTCCTTGGGTCATATAAGTGACTTGTGCCAAATTGCATCCAAATCGGATCATAAATGCGATCTGTACTTTGTTTACAATTTAATATCTACAGACGGACGGTCGGACGGACATGCATAAATCGACTCAGAAAGTGAGTCTATGCATATTCTCAAAAGAAACCATATGTCTATCTCGTTTCCTTTTGCCTGTTACAAACATATACACAAACATGTACCACAGTGTAGTGAAGGGTATAAATACCAGGATCTTTATATGAAGGCTACTTCAAATAACGGAAAATATCTGCAAATATATTGCTTAACCAGTGAGCGGAGCAGTATAGTCAGACGGGGCCGACCATGCGCTACCCTACACAACTACCCCGAACTCTAACTTTCTGAGGATGTTTATTCCGAGTCTGAGTAATATTTCGTGATATTTGCCCCCTCTTGTCCGATTAGAGGTTAACAACACCTCTTCCTTACTTTTTTCGAATATTCAGTACAGTCCTTCTAATTACTTGTCCAGATTACCTTCACGGTGGGTTGTGTTGTGATTTTCGGATTATACTCTACTCGAAAACACACAAAAAATTATGTTTTCGGTCCATTTCATCCCAAAATTTTAATCTGATCATCACCGAAAATTGTAGGCGTTGTTCTTGACCATAACTGGAACTTCATGAAAAATTTCAAAGCCATCAGCGCGATATTTCTCCCTCTAATGTGGTAATGGGTTACTAAATAATATCTGAATACGTAAGCACCTGTAAATATTTGACTGTAACTCCCACATCTGAGTAGATACATCACTATATTTGGTATCAATTTAAAGGCCAACCACTCCTCTTGGATATGCTATTAACTCCTGGGGTCTACATCCTCCAGGAGTAAATATATATGCCATAGAATACAAATTTTGTCATTTTTCACACAAAAGTCAGGGTCCATTTGACCCGCTAAATATTGACCGATCTTTATCAAAACATGCATGCTTATTCTCTGGCCCGATCCCCTTCTCCATGCAAAAATTCGCGGTGTTTGGGCCATAATTGCGGCCTCTGGAGCGACCAGAAAAACCGACAAAAATTTAGTATTTGGTCCATTTCATCCCCTAAATATTAACCGATCTTTTCCAAAAACAATAGGGGTCTTCATTGGCCAGAACCCATCCTACATGCAAAATTTCGTGAAGATTGGTCCATAACTGTGGCCTGTATCGTGTTTACAAATTAATGGACAGACGGACGGACGGACACACATGTCTAGATCGACTCAGCTAGTCGAAATATGACGATCGGTATACTTAAAGGTGGGTCTAGGACCAATATTTCGCGGCGTTACAAACATTTGGGGCTGCACAAAGCTATAATACCCTGACAACATAGTTGTGTAGGGTATAAAGATTCCATTATGTCACAATACAAAGACTTCGACGGAAAAATGCGGTCTAGACCATCAAAATACCGAAAATGGATCAAGATCTTTATTTTAGAATGTGCATTTTCTTGCTGAGAGTTTTATATAAGAACTATGTCAAATCGAAAATTTTATTAAAATTTATTTATCTTTCTGAAACATCGAGGGTTTTGGAGACTGACATACATCTTTGCAGAAAATTATCAATACAGGTTTATGTTTTGACATAGCCCCCATATCAACATCCCGCCCGATTTTCAGCATTTTGAGGGTAGTAGTCGTATTTTTCCAAAGAAAAGGTTCTCATTGGCCATTTCGGGGTCTTGGAGGTAGATATACGTCTGTGCAGGAAATAAGAATTATAAGTCAATTTTTGAAGGGTCCCACCAAAAGGGTTCAAATTTGTAATTTCGGGGTTTTAGAGGTTGTACGCCAGCCTCCAAAATGCAAAAAAATATGTACAGAAAAAGCTTTCTAATAACCCCAATAACAGGTCTTGATCCATGCTACGTTTTTAATAGTTTCCACCGCATATTTCCACTTATGTGGTCCTAATTGTAGCCTACATAACTATGTTTTTCTGGGTATTATAGCTTTGTGGTAGCGACCTGTAGACGGACATATATCTCTAGATCGACTCGGCTATTCCATATATGCCGATTGGTATATTAAAAAATGGGTCTAGAACCAATATTTTACGGAGCAACAAACTCTTGGGGCCCCATGTGTGTCCGTTCGTTCGTCTGCCCATTATAATTTGTAAACACGATACAGGCCACAGTTATGGGCAAATCGTCACGTTATTTTCCATGTAGGTCAGGTTATAGCAAAAGAATACCGCCATTATTTTTGGCAAAGATCGTTTAATATTAACACTAGAACGCCGAAGGCGGTCATTTCAAGTACAAAAGCAATTGTGCATTTAATGACACTTTTTTTAAATATGGTGACTTTTTGTACCTCATAGAATTACGTTTATTATAAAAAATTCACCAAATTTTAAAAAAAAGTGTCATTAATTGCGCAGTTGCTTTTGTACTTGAAATTGGAAAGCGGTCAAAATGACCGCCTTTGGCGTTCTAGTGTTAAAAATAATACCCCCATTTTTTGGCAAAGATCGTTTAATATTAACACTAGAACGCCGAAGGCGGTCATTTCAAGTACAAAAGCAATTGTGCATTTAATGACACATTTTTTAAATATGGTGACTTTTTGTATCTCATAGAATTACGTTTATTATAAAAAATTCACCAAATTTTAAAAAAAGGGTCATTAATTGCGCAGTTGCTTTTGTACTTGAAATTGGAAAGCGGTCAAAATGACCGCCTTCGGCGTTCTAGTGTTAAACGGATCAAAGGGACCAATAATTGTTTTTTTTGCTGTTTTTCTGGTCGCTCCAAAGGCCGCAATTATGACCCGAATATCACGTAATTTTACATGGAGAATCCGCCTTGGCAAAGAATTAGCATGATTATTATAATAAAGATCGGTCAATATTTAACGGGTCAAATAAACCCAGACTTTTGTGGGGAAAAATTACAAAATTTCGATTCTGGGGCGTATATATTTACTCCTGAACGACATAGACCGGGAAGTCGATTGTCTATCCAGGAGGAATGGTTGACCTTTAAATTGATACCAATTATATGATTGTATGCACTCGGATAGAGGAGTTATACGTAAATATTTGGTCTACGTATTCCGATATTGTTAAGTATTACCATTAACAGACTAGGGGGCAAAAATGTAGCGCTGATAGCTGGATAATAATTTTCGATGATGATGATAAAGTTTTCGAATGAAATTACCGAAATCTTTATTGTTGCCGGGTTTTCTAGGCGCTCTAGACGCCACAATTATAAGCCGAACATCCCAAATTGTGGGGAAGGTGATCTGACCAACTAATTCGAATGACTGTCATGACAATGAACGGTCAATATTTAGCGGGTCAACATTTACAATATTTCAAGGGTTCAGAATAAAAATTCGCAGAAACGTATAGCTTTGTGGTAGTTGTGTAGGGTATCATTTGGTCAACACCGTCCGACTATATTGCATGCTCACTTCTTTGGTTTTCCGGGTTTGTGGAAAGTGACATTTCTGTTTACACAATTATCTAAATAGGTTCTTGTTTTGACTTTGTTCCCATATAAAGATCTCGGCGAATTTTCGATATTTGAGCCGTTTATTTTGAAAATGGTTTAAGTCTATTTTTTTGGGTTCTGATACAAATCTTGATTTTTAAAAAAAAAAATTACAAAACATATTACGTTATGTATTGTATTATGAGTAAGGGCTCGAAGTCACAAATAAAATTAATACAACTTAATAATATATTAAAAAAAAAACAACAAACAAAACAAACCCAAACCTTTAAATATTACAATATAAGAAAAAATGGACGTAAACCACTTTTAAAATAAACGACTCATTTTAATGCTTTTACTAAAAACATAAAAAAACATTAAAAACGTTTTAGTCGCATTTTTGCAATTAAGAGACTCTACTTTGGCATTACAGTTGATTGGTAAAAAAAAACGTTTAAAATTGCGCACAGCGTACTGAATCAAGTACAGATTGATGTGTGTGTAGTTTTCATAAGCTTCCATATAAATTTTCGCCCGATTTTATTTAAATGGTGCACTATAATTCCAAGGTTTGTCTGAATGGCATATAATTTTGCACAATATACTGAAATGGGTTTACAATAAGGCATCAGATAGATACAGCTCACATATTTAATTTCGGCAGATTCCTTCAAAGGACCGTCAAATACAACTACGTTTTTTTTCCAATAATAATCTTAATATCATCTCTTGTATATATCCAAAGTGGGGAAGGGTATCATATAGTCGGACTCGCACGACTTTTGAATTTTTCTTCCTTTCTTTGTTTCGTCGATCTGTTCTTGTAGTCGTTTTCACAATCATTTTTTTATTTAATATGACATTGGCAATATTGTAGCGTAGCAGCTAAATTTAGTTTCATCGCATTGCTCTCATCTCAACATCAAAGGGGGGTTCTTTTTCTTTTAAAAATGCCGCTTTTATCGCTAAAAAAGGCCTTGGGGGGAAGTGCAGTGCAACTGTTTTTTGCAAATTAACAATTATCTTAAGTTTTGTTTTATTTTAATTGGGCTTCTGAATACGGAATCTGTAGAATGCTGTCATATCTTATTTTCAACGCAATAATAAAGCATTTTCTTCCTGATTATTAACGAGAAGTTTATATCGCCAGAATTATCATGGAAAATATACTTGTCATTACGGTTCGTGCAATACGTATTTATTTTCACTCTAAATTAGCCGGATTCTTAGACTTATTGACAACACAAATATAATGTAAATAAATAAGAACAAGTGAAAAAGCGTTAAGTTCGACCGGGCCGAACTTTGGATACCCTCCACCATAGTTGAAAATATAGGGAACATACCAAAAAGTGGGTATATACCGATAATTCTACAAACCAATTTATGTGCACCATTATGTACACCAAATACAAACTTCAGCAATTTTTAATGGGGATTTTTCCTCAAATCTGTAAAATCAAAAAAGTGGACTGATACTGATAACGCACGGTATAGTATAAACTCAAACTACTGTAATTTAGATTACAAAGTTATGAGAGTCTATGACTAAAGGGGGACCAATATTGATTACATAGTGTAGGAAATAGTGAATATTTGGGGATATCATTATATGAGAGCTATGCCTAATTAATGACCGGTATATGCCAATTTTAACCCAATATTTTAATTGTTTATCTCAATTTTTTCCTTCAGGAGGTATCACTATATTGAGGAGATGCCTAAATGTCCGCCGATATATTTCATTATCGTCATGTTTGAGATGGCTAAATAGTCTAACGACTACCCAACACAACACACGGAACAAATCAGATAACTATTTTAATATAAAAGAGGGGGTTATATGGGGACTACCCCCAAAAAGGGGTGAATATTAATAATTTTTGGTGGGGAGATTTGTTACCATATACGAGTACAAAATACCAAATTTCAGCGAATTCCGTTAAAAAACGCGCTCAAGAACCTATAAATATCGCAAATTGTGTGTACCCTAATATGGGGACTACCCGAAAAAATTGATCTATATTTATAATTTTCTGTGGAGAGATTTGCTACCCAATAATAACTGAAATTACTAAATAACAGTCAATTCGGTGAAAAAATTCGGTCAAAACAACCCAAAAACTGAAAATCGGGAGGTACCCTTACATGGGGCTACCAGAAAAAGTGGACCTATATTTATAATTTTTAGTGGGGAAATTTGGTACCCAAAAAGAACCCAATGTACCAAATTTCATCGAATTTGGTTGAAAACCGCGCTCAAGAACCCTAAAATACCGAAAATTGGGGGGTACCCTTATATGGGGGCTACCCGAAAAAATTGACCTACATTTTTATAATTTTTAGCACAGAGATTTGCTACCCAATAAGAACTCAAAGTACCGAATTTCAGCGAATTCGGTTGAAAAATGCGATCAAAAATACCGCAAAATTGGGGATACCCTTATATGGGGGCTATCCGAAAATATGGACCCATATTTATAATTTTCAGTGGAGACATTTGCTACCCAATAAGAACTCAATACACCAAATTTCAGCGAATTCAGTTGAAAAACGCGTTCAAGAACCTCAAAATACCGAAAATTGGGGGGTACCCTTATATGGGAGTTATGCCTAAACATGGACCGATAAAGCCCATCTTCGAACTTGACCTGCCTGCAGACAAAAGATTTCGATGTGCAAAATTTTGGCGATCTATCTCAACGCGTTTAGACGCTAGAGCGATTATAACAGACGGACGGACATGTTTAGAACGTCTTAGAATTTTACGCTGATCAAGAATATATATACTTTATAGCAGGGAATTACGCAGGAGGGTGGCCCCCCCGAAATGATTTTTTCCACAGTAAATTTATGTTTGCAACACCGACTTTTTTCATTTTGTACTACCGGCCCCCCTGAAATGAAATCCTGTGTACGTTGCTGCTTTATAGGGTCGGAAATGATTATTTCGATGAGTTACAAACGGAAAAACAAAATTAATATACCCTCCATACTATGGTGGAGGGTATAAAAAGGTAAAGCAGTAAGAAGAATTTGAACGAAAAACACAATTTGCTTATTTACCTACCGATAAATAATAAAAAAATCATTCAGGTGTAACCATTGTTGCCAAAACTTGATTGAGAAAAAGTGCTAGATTTTGTTGAAAAATATGCTAAAAAGTGCTAAAAATTTTAGAAAAGTGCCAGAAAATAGTGCTAAAAATGAATATAAAGAAATTTTATTATATTTTATATTTGGTGGGGATGTTATGAGTGTTTGTGTTACAACAGCTTGTAACGTCACGAAATATTGGTCCTGGACGCTCATTTTAGTGTACGGATCGTCATGTTTTTATACCCTACAAGAATTTGTAACGCCGCGAAATATTGGTCCTAGACCCACCTTTAATTATACCGATCGTCATATTTCGACTAGCTGTCCCTCCGCCTGTCCATTATAATTTGTAAACACCATACAGGCCACAGTTATGGACCAATCTTCACGAAATTTTGCATGTAGGATGGGTTCGGCCCAATGAATACCCCTATTGTTTTTGATCGGTCGGTTTAAAAAAAATGAAAAAAATTGTATTGTATGACGTATATATTTACTCCTGAATGACATAGAGCCGATGAGTTGATAGTATATCCAAGAAGAGTGGTTGGCCTTTAAATTGATACCAATTAAATATTTGCAGCTGCTTACATATTCAGATATTATTTAGTAAACCATTACCACACTAGAGGTCCCAGTTATGGCCAAGGACAATGCCTATAATTTTCGGTGACGATCCGATAATAATTTTGGGATGAAGTGGACCGAAAACTAAACTTTTTCGGATTTTTTCGAACATTACACACAACCCAGGTTGAAGAGAATATAGACAAGTAATTAGAAGGACTGTATTGAATATTAGTAATATTCGGAAAATATGTCAGTGTAAGGAAGAGGTGCTGTATACCTCTAATCGAGCAAGAGGGTGCAACTATCACGAAATGTTGCCTAGGCTCGGAATAAAAATCCGCAGAATGTTAGAGTTCCGTGGTAGGTGTGTAGGTCGGCCCCGTCCGACTATACTGCTCCGCTCACTGTTTTTTTTTTTTCTTGATGCCGCCTTTGTATCCCGAGCACCAATAACACAACAAATACGGGAAATAAAATTAAAATAAAATTCTATATCGATTAAGGCATACCCGGCTTTATATTGTACCTGCCAATATGGGGATTTTTACACGTTTTTCGATTAAATTGGATGTAATTTTGTATTTTGGGTTCTCATAACGGTATCACCGCACTAAAACTTTTTAATATTGACCCAAGTTTATATTTTGAGAATTTTAGACAAGTTTTTCAGCCGAATTGGCTGTAATTTGGTACTTTGTATTCTCATTGGCTGCCAAATCTTACTACCAAAACTATCAATATTGATCTCTTTTTTATTATAGCCCCACTATTTAATGTTTTGAGAATTTCAGTATATGTTTACCACGTATTTTCGGTATGTTCAGGGTTCTATCATAACATGAGTTTTCTCCTAGGAGGCCCCATTAATTTTAGACATTTTGATTTTCATCCTCATGGTGGAGGATATAAAAAGTTCGGACGGGCCAAACTTAAAATCATGTTTACTTGTTATGTTCTGATATTGTAGTATAATTATAACCCAGGAGGTGGATAACTCGCAGAATTTTTCACCGACATGGTAGTTGTGGTAGTTTCATATCATCATGTGGATAGCCCCGTCCGACTATATTGCTCCAATCACTGGAAAAAACATTGGAAAATCAAATCCACTATATAAAACATACAGAAACGTCAATGTGAAGTCGAAAAACTACAATTTTTTGAAGTGATACTAAAAAATTTGAAAAAATCTTGGAACAAATTAAAAATGCTAAAAAAAGTGCTAGGTGCTAGAGCGATTTTTTTGGTGCTAAACGAGTTTAAAAAGTGCTAAATCTAGCACTAAAAGTGCTAAATTGGCAACACTGGGTGTAACATGCGTTGCCAATAGCTTACAACATCTTGCTACAAAAAAGAATATAACCGACACACAAAGCGACCGATGGCGGGGGTTCTAAATTGGAAATAAGTAATGAATCTTTTATGGCTAATGGGGTGGTTACATACAGCTCTTTGGGGCAACAGCAACAGAGTATTTACTCCACGTGTTTGAGAATGTCTCTTAAAAAAAGAACGTTTCTTATTTTCTTCAACGTTTGACGAGCTTCTGATTTTTTATTATTTACAATTGAATGATTTTCAGGGTTTGCTGAGGTAAATTGCAATTATATATTGAGTTATTTGTATTTTCTCTTTCATCCCAGCTACTCAGTTAATAAAGTTCGTATTTATATTTCATCTTTTTTCGATATAAGAAACCAATATAATCATCAATATTTAATATTTCCAAACGATTGAGCCATTCCAATTTTGAGAGGTGCTCTTCTATGTTTCTGTTTTTTACTATACGAAACATTATTTCGTTTTCTTTTATGATGCGATTTTATAAATGATTGATTTTTAGATTTATTGCTGCAAAAATATATTTTGAGTTTATTTGTTTGATTTTTATTACAAAAAATTTACAATAGCCCCTATAGAATAATGTAATAAAAAATATAAAAATACAAAATGTTATAGACAATAATTTGATGCCATGTGTTTATAACTGGTTTACATTTGGGATATAAAATACATATTGAACCGTTTGTTTGTAACAAATTTTATGAGTAACACAATAAATACTTGCAACAATAATTTTATATGGAACCTAAATCTAATACATACTAAATATCAATAATATTTATACTCGAATTTTCGATAGAAAAATCTGTACTGGACAAGAATAACGTGGTGAAACGTGGGCGGGACATATATAGGGGCTATGTCAACACATTACATATATTGGGTTATAATAATACATTGACCAAGATATACAATTTGCAATATCATAAGTAATTGTTTCTCATTTCTACCAATAAATATAAATATTTGTCTTCTTTTCTCCTAAAACAGTACCACAAAATATCGATATTTTGGGAACTTTGGACACGTTTTCAACTAAGTTGGAGGTAATTTATATTTTGGAATCTCATTGAGTAGAAAATCTCCCTTCCATAAGCATTCAATATTCGGGGAAGCCCCCATTACTCGGTATATATACGCATATTATTCGCGTATCGATATATTTTTGACCTATTTTCACACAGATTCGCGAATATGATAGCACAAGAATGAATGTATGTGAAATCAATTCGAAGAAAACGCGATTATATACGCTGTTTTTCCTATGTTCAAGGTACCTATATGCGCCGTTTTATTGGGCGGATTTGAACAGGGATGGGCTCATTAGATCCAGCACATAAAAAAAACTAAAATCACGCGGGGTTCCACGGAATTTGAGTGGAATTTCTTAATTTTAGACTCAAAAAATATGTTTTTATAAAAATTTCCGCACCAAATTATCGTCTTTGGAATCCAATTGCAAAGATGCTACGGTGAGCACTTTCATGAGATATACACTAAACGAAGCAAAATCACGAGTTCTACAATCCTAAAATTAGTTTAATCCAATATCTGGATGCGCTTCCTAATTATAAGAAAAATTAAAAAAAAACCAGTGAGCGGAGCAGTATAGTCGGACGGGGCCGACCATACGATACCCTACACAACTACCACGAACTCTAACTTTCTGAGGATGTTTATTCCGAGTCTGAGTAATATTTCGTGACATTTGCCCCCTCTTGTCCGATTAGAGGTCAACAACACCTCTTCCTTACTTTTTTCGAATATTCAGTACAGTTCTTCTAATTACTTGTCCAGATTACCTTCACGGTGGGTTGTGTTGTGATTTTCGGACTATATTCGACTCGAAAACACACAAAAAATTAAGTTTTCGGTCCAAAATTTTAATCTGATCATCACCGAAAATTGTAGGCGTTGTTCTTGACCATAACTGGAACTTCATGAAAAATTTCAAAGCCATCAGCGCGATATTTCCCCCTCTAATGTGGTAATGGGTTACTAAATAATATCTGAATACGTAAGCACCTGTAAATATTTGACTGTAACTTCCACATCTGAGTAGATACATCACTATATTTGGTATCAATTTAAAGCCCAACCACTCCTCTTGGATATGCTATCAACTCCTCGGGTCTACATCCTCCAGGAGTAAATATATATGCCATAGAATACAAATTATGTCATTTTTCACACAAAAGTCAGGGTCCATTTGACCCGCTAAATATTGACCGATCTTTATAAAAACATGCATGCTTAATCTCTGCCCCGATCCCCTTCTCCATTTAAAAATTCGCGGTGTTTGGGCCATAATTGCGGCCTCTGGAGCGACCAGAAAAACCGACAAAAATAATGTTTTTGGTCCATTTCAACCCCTAAATATTAACCGATCTTTTCCAAAAACAATAGGGGTCTTCATTGGCCAGAACCCATCCTACATGCAAAATTTCGTGAAGATTGGTCCATAACTGTGGCCTGTATCGTGTTTACAAATTATAATGGACAGACGGACGGACGGACGGACGGACGGACGGACGGACACACATGTCTAGATCGACTCAGCTAGTCGAGATATGACGATCGGTATACTTAAAGGTGGGTCTAGGACCAATATTTCGCGGCGTTACAAACATTTGGGGCTGCACAAAGCTATAATACCCTGACAACATAGTTGTGTAGGGTATAAACACCAGAAATCCGGCTTCAAAATGTCAGCATCTTTTTTGGGTGGATGCAGTGATTATATCGAAAAATCATACATTAGAATCATATTGTCCATAGGGTATTCTGCAACTTAGTCACTGATCATATGTGCGTGCGTTGTGTAGTTTAGCCACAAATCAGGAACGAACACCAAAAAACTCGTTGGCTTCAACACATTTTCGCCCATTTTTATACCCTCCACCATAGTATAGAGGGTATATTAGTTTTGTTTTTCCGTTTGTAACTCATCGAAATAATTATTTCCGCCCCTATAAAGTATATATATTCTTGATCAGAGTAAATTTCTAAGACGATCTAAGCATGTCCGTCTGTCCGTCTGTTGTAATCACTCTAGCGTCTAAACGAGTTGAGATAGATCGCCAAAATTTTGCACAGAGTCGTTTTTTGTCTGCAGGCAGGTCAAGTTCGAAGATGGGATATATCGGTCCACGTTTAGGCATAGCTCCCATATAAGGTTACCCCCAAATTTTCGGTATTTTGGGGTTCTTGAGCGCGTTTTTCAACCGAATTCGCTGAAATTTGCTACATTGGGTTCGTATTGGGTACTAAATGTCTCCACAAAAAATTATAAATATAGGTCCATATTTTGGCATAGCCCCCATATAACGGTACCCCCAATTTTGCGGTATTTTGGGGGGTTTGATCGCATTTTTCGACCGAATTCGCTGAAATTCGGTGCTTTGAGTTCTTATTGGGTAGCAAATCTCTATACTAAAAATTATAAATATAGGTCAATTTTTTCGGGTAGCCCCCATATAAGGGCACCCCCCAATTTTCGGTATTTTAGGGTTGTTTTTCCACCAATTTCGCTGAAATTTGGTACATTGGGTTCTTATTGGGTACCAAATGTCCCCTCTATAAAATATAAATATAAGTCCACTTTTTCTGGTAGCCCCCATATAAGGCTACCTCCCAATTTCCAGTTTTTGAGGGGTTTTGACCGGATTTTTTCACCGAATTGGCTGTAATTTAGTAATGTGAGTTCTTATTGGGTAGCAAATCTCTGCACAAAAAATTATAAATATAGGTCAATTTTTTCGGGTAGCCCCCCATATAAGGGTACCCGCAATTTTCGATATTTTGAGGTTCTTGAGCGCGTTTTTCAACCGAATTCCGTGAAATTTGGTATTTTGTAGTCGTATATGGTAACAAATCTCCTCACCAAAAATTATTAAAAATTTTAGGGGTAGTTCCTATATAACCCCCTTTTTTATATTAACATAGTTATCTGTATTGTTCCGTGTGTTGCGGTTGGGTAGTCGTTACGGGGAATAGTCAATTTTTACCCTACAAAGACTATTTAGCCATCTGTTGTAAGCATTCCGCCTTCTAAAGATATTGTGATAAAAGAAAACTCAAATATGACGATAATGAAATATATCGGTAGACCTTTAGGCATCTCCTCAATATAGTGATACCTCCTGAAGGAAAGAACTGAGATAAACAATTAAAATATTGGGTTCAAAATTGATATATACCGGTCATTAATTAGGCATAGCCCTAATATAATGATATCCCCAAATATTCACTATTTCCTACACTATGTAATCAATATTGGTCCCCCTGTAGGCATACCCTTTGTAATCTAAATTACAATAGTTTGAGGATTTTATACTCTACCATGCGTTATCAGTATCAGTCCACTTTTTGGATCTTACCGATTTTAGGAAAAATCCCAATTAAAACTTGATGCAGTTTGTATTTGGCGTACATAATGGTTTACATAAATCGGTTTGTAAAATTATCGGTATATACCCACTTTTTGGTATGTTCACTATAATTTCATTGCATGTATGTCAGTATAACTATGGTGGAGGGTATCCAAAGTTCGGCCCGGCCGAACTTAACGCTTTTTCACTTGTTTTTTTTTTACATTACCACCATCACAGCTTCCACGCAACTTATTACCAATATTTCAAGATTTTGACAAAAATGAATTTAAATTTTATGCAATATGTTCATATTTCGCGAGTTATAACCTTGCAAGGAATTTAAAAGATTTTTGTAATTTCCCATTTATCAATTTTTTTAGAATTTACTAAATTGGAGATCGGTCCGGCCGAACTTTTTATACCCTCCAGCATTAGGTTGACTATCAAAATATTTAAAATTAATAGCGAAAAATACGAGACATAAAGATGAATGAAATTCTCAAAATATCTATCTGGTGGTGATATCGTTATGTGAACCCAAAATAGCAAATTACAGTCAATGTAATTGAAAAACGTGAAAAATCCCCATATTTAGGGGGTAATGTTATATAGGGGATACCTAGAAACTTGAGCCAATATCAATACTTTTTGGTACGGAGACGTGTTATTCAATGAGAACCCAAAATACAAAGTTGCAGCAAATACAGTAGGAAAAAATGTACCGTTGTATAGGGGGCTACCCTGGAACTCAAGTGAATATTAATAATTTTTGGTACGGAGGTGTGCTACAGCATGAGAACCCAAAATGTCACATTACAGTCAATTCGTTCGGAATGCGTGTCACAAATCCCCAAATACCTAATATGGGGTCTATACCAAAACATGGACCGATTTATGCCATTTGCAATACCAAAAGAGACGGACAGACAGACCGACGGACATGTGTAAATCGACATAGTATTTTATTCTGATCAAGTATATATATATATATATATATATACTTTGTGGGGTCTCCGTTGAATTTTTCGAGGTTACGGAGGAGGATATAAATATCTACGCGAAATAGTCCTTTAAAAATATAAATTAAAAACCAGTAAGGAAATTAGTAAAGTACGACTATATGATGCCCTTCACCTCTTTGGGAATATTCAACATATGTCACCTAACAGACTCCACCTTTTCGAAAGAACATTGACATGAAATTGAACAAATTTAAATATATGTGATGTTTCTGGAACCAATGTTAAATTTCATATCATTCGGGCAAATTTAGAGTCGTTTCGACTAATTTATGTAAATCGATTTTATTTACATAAATTTAATCTCAATCAGAGATTAGTCATTTTAGTCTCAATTTGATACGTTTCGTGTCAACCGGTGCAAAATTTATCTAAACTCCAACGAACATACAACTTTGGGTCTTTAGGGCTATATGCTATATTTAAATCTGAACCGATTTTTAGGAAGCTTAGCAGACATGACTCTAGACTCAATTCAGTACGCTATGCAAAATTTCGTACAAATCCAGAGATATATAGGGAATTTGGTACACCACTTACAAAAAATCTAAATCGGAACTGATTTTCACGAAACTAAACATACATCATTCTAGGCTCAATTCTGTACGCTATGACAAATTTCGTGCAAATCGAGAGATATATAGGGACTTTGGTGCACTATTTACCTAATCAGACGAAAATATATATGGGAGTTATATCTAAATCTGAACCGATTTTCACGAAACCTAACACACATCATTCAAGATATAATTAAGTACGCTATGCCAGATTTCGTGCAAATCGAAAAATGTATAGGTACTTTGGTACACCATTTACCTTAAATCGGACGAAAATATATATGGGAGCTATATCTAATTCTGAACCGATTTTCCGAATTTCATCTAATTCGGATAATAAATGCGACCTGCACTTTGTTTACAATTTAACATCAACAGACGGACGGACGGACGGAAAGAGATTCTATGCATATTCTCAGAAAGTGATTCTATGCATATTCTCAAAAGGAACCATGGGTCTATCTCGATTCCTTTTGCCTGTTACAAACATATGCACAAAGACATAATACCTCTAGAAAATATTTATTTGAAAACCCCGCGCCTTATGGTTCTCTATTTTTTTCATGAACACATGTAGGCTTATAATGTTATCTCAATCGTCATTACCATGACAAATGTCATACATTTTAGAGATAATGCCACACCTTTTTTTCTTTTTTACAAACCACTCCTATTTCCAAATTCCATTGTAATTAGTTCGTATTTGCATAGAAATTACCTCATTACAGTGACGAATATACAGAGTGGCAAATTATCAAAAATGTAGTAGGCAAGCAATTCTAAAAAAACAGTGGTATGCCTCTATATATGTGCCTCAATTATACCCTACACAACTATGTTGTCAGGGTATTATAGCTTTGTGCAGCCCCAAAAGTTTGTAACGCCGCGAAATATTGGTCCTAGACCCACCTTTAAGTATACCGATCGTCATATCTCGACTAGCTGAGTCGATCTAGACATGTGTGTCCGTCCGTCCGTCCGTCCGTCCGTCCGTCCGTCTGTCCATTATAATTTGTAAACACGATACAGGCCACAGTTATGGACCAATCTTCACGAAATTTTGCATGTAGGATGGGTTCTGGCCAATGAAGACCCCTATTGTTTTTGGGAAAGATCGGTTAATATTTAGGGGATGAAATGGACCAAATATTAAATTTTTGTCGGTTTTTCTGGTCGCTCCAGAGGCCGCAATAATGGCCCGAACATCGTGAAATTTTGCATGGAGAAGGGGATCGGGCCAAAGAATAAGCATGCCTGTTTTGATAAAGATTGGTCAATATTTAGCGGGTCATATGGACCCTGACTTTTGTGTGAAAAATGACAAAATTTGTATTCTATAGCGTATATATTTACCCCTGAATGACATAGACCCGAGAAGTTGATATTATATCTAAGAGGAGTGGTTGGCCTTTAAATTAATACCAATTATATTGTTGTATGTGCTCGGATGTCGGAGTTACACCTAAATATTTACTGGTATCTCCGTATCCGTATATTATTTAGTAACCCATTATCACTCTAGAGCGCGGAACTATAGCGCTGATCGCTTTGAAATGTTCCATAAGGTTCCAGTTATGGTCAAGGACAACGCCTATAATTTTCGGTGATGATCAGATAATAATTTTTGTATGAAGTGGACCGAAAACTTAATTTTTTGTGTTATTTTCGAGTCGATATATAGACCACAAATGAAAGCCGAACATCACAACACAACCCACTGTAAAGGGAATCTGGACAATAGCTGTACTGAATACTCGTAATATTCGGAAAATATTTCAGTGTGAGGAAGAGGTGCTGTTTACCTCTAATCGGACAAGAGTATGCCAATATAACGAAATATTGTCCAGGCTCGGAATAAACATCCGCAGAAAATTTCAGTTCCGTGGTAGTTGTGTAGGGTATCGTATGGTCGGCCCCGTCCGACTATACTGCTCCGCTCACTGGTTTTGAACATATATTTTAACACAACCACTAATTTTTGGGAGAAAAAGCATTCTCCCTTTATTCTATACGTCAAGGCTCTGCAACAAAATCCAATTACATTTCTATATTTAAAATGTTGCTGTGTAATTTTAGAGTTGCTGCAAAAACTCCATTTCGTAACTTTCATGTAAGCCAACAAATTGTTCTCTCTCCTGAAAATGCCCAGTAATTAATGAAATGACGAGAAAAATAAAGTTACACATACTCCACATATGTATTTGTTTTAGAGACCATTCATATCTACACCCTTTTTAAAATATTTTGATGTATGTTGTTCAACGCCATTTGCTCATTTGTTGTAATTCATATGCAAAACAGGCAAATGAGGAAAAAAACAGAACAGAAAAAAAATCATGTCAAAAATAAGCAAATTTGCTTGTCTATAAATTTGAAAATGTTTTGCCCGAATCGTTATGGGGTCGTTTGTTCTAGTTATGGTCATAATTATAATTTCGTTTGTTAGTAAATATTGCTTGCACAAACATGGATTAGTATGTCGGTACTTTGTGGATACACAGTTTTTGGCTAGTTGTGTGGTGTCTAATCGGTATTAGTGGGCATTATGTGTGTCACAATTGTTGAAATTACATACATATGTAATGATATGTGTACATGCACAAGGGCTAATAAACATATTATGAGTTACATAAATTACAATAACTCTATAAATACAATGCAATTCAGGAAATTTAGAAGTTTTCGATATTTTGTTTTTAATATCGGACAGTTTTTAATATATTTTAATATACTAGATGATCTAATGTATATATGGAAGTCATATAACACGGCGATCAAGTAAAGCATATCATCAGTCTTATGGGTAATGAGTAGTCGATTTACAAATTTCCATCCTGTCTAGTTGGCTGGTAAAAACGACAACACTCAAAAAGAGAAACAATTTTCATCCAAACATAAATCAAGTTCTAAGATGGAAAATATCGGTTCGCTTCTTCTGGTACCTCATTCACGAAATGGTCAAAATTTGGCTGGAAATTAAATTTATAATATAATACGAACAGAGTATTTTATTTCAACCAAGCAGACGGGGATTATCGATCCGTCACATTTGGATATAGCTCCCATATATAGCTTCGCCCGATTTAAGGTTAATTGTGTACCAAAGTCCCTATATATCTTTCGATTTGCACGAAATTTGGCACAGCGTAATAAATTAAGTATAGAATGATGTGTGCAAAGTTTCATGAAAATCGATTCGAATTTAGATATAGCTCCCATATATAGCTTCGTCCGATTCTAGGTAAATAGACCACTAAAGTCCCTGGAACTCTTTTGATGTGTACGAAATTTGGACCAGAGTTATGAATAAGATCGAGAATGATGTCTGCCAAGTTTCGTGAAAATCGGTTCTGATTTAGATATAGCTTCCATATGTATTTTCATCCGAGTTAAGGTAATTGGTGCACCAAAGACCCTATATATCTTTCGATTTGCACGAATTTTGGGTATAGGGTACTGAATTAAGTCTAGAATTATGTTGCTAAACTTCGTGAAGAGATCCATAGCCGATTGACACAACGTACAGATCTTATATAAATAAGTCTCTGACAAGTTTCCCTGAAATCAGTTCAGATATAGATTTTTAACCGAACGCGTCGTCTGTTAGGATACATATGTAAAATATACCCAAAGTTGTGAAGGGTGTCATATAGTCGGCCCAGTCCGACTTTACTACTTTCCTTACTGGTTTTTCTTTGACAAAGGCGGAAATGGTGTTTATGGTTCCGATACGGTTACAGCCAATTTTGGTTTCGTAGATTCCGTTCAGGAATTTTTGATGTAAAAAATGCATCTCGGACTGGTAGGCCAGTCGCCGAAAATGTCGAAAAAATTGGAAAATGTACCGAATTTTCTCTTTTTTCACCTCCATTTGTAACATCCTGTTACTCTCCACTGAATGCACAAAATATATATATATATATATATATATATTACTGCTAAATGTCACACTTCCAACGATCATAAATCTAAAGTTGTTTGATCGATATTTTACGAGAAATCTATCAGTACAGTCATCTGCGAAAAAATAATGGATTTATTTTTCCCCAACCATATATAGACTTCATGAGGTCTACGGGGAATATGTCGATGTGCTGCAAACCGAATTACCAATTTAATACACATTCCAAGCTATTTGTGGAAGGTATAAAAATGTTCAGCTGATACATGATTTGATGCAAACATCGAAATATTTTTTACCAAAACTAGATCAAGAAAATGTGATCCACTCCTTCGGAAATCTTGTACGTTCTTTGGTTCTAGCTCCTTTGTATCCATATTCAGAAAGATTGCATCCTCTGTATGTTGTATATATAGGGAACATAGAGACTGGTAAGTATAGGTACAGTCATAGGTCCTACTTCCAAAGCTGCCACAATTACTATAAATTGAATCGGTTAACCCATCTTCTTCTTAGGTATGCAAAGAATACACATGTTTTTTCTAGTCGGCTGCTTCTCCTCTATGGAGCTATGGATCAAGTGGATGGTCTCCCCGTATAATATTCATACAGTATTGTTTTACCATCTTGGCGATTGAATCTGCATAAATCCTATTCTGAACTGCCAAGATGTTCACCAATATACCCTTAAACATCTCTCCCCAAATCATGAAAATCTCTCCTGACATTTCGGGACGGGAAAAGCTTTCCACAAGACTGTGGCATGGCCTACTGAAGATGTCCTACTGGTTTAATTTGGAAACACCGTGATCTAGTTTACAGGGTGACATTCTAACAAGTTTCAGTATTCTACTACTGAGTATCATTTACATTCGGAAACAACCCAATAGGTACCAGCCCTCGACTTAAGGACATTGGGCATAACACTACTTTAGTAAAAACGATTTAGATCATATGTTTGTAGGATTCTAAGGTCCCCATTTCATGATCCACAACAGATACTGGGGACTATAATAAACTTTTAGATATTTTCCAAAAAAATCGGTCAATTATATTCAGCCGTTCAATTGGTGAACAGTATGAGCGTGGATCTGGTGGCAGATGTTTTTATATTCCTCGAACGAACAGATTGCACAAAATCAGCTACACAGACGCGTATTATCATTCATATGTTCGTGCACCAATTACCTTAAATCGGACGAAGATATATATGGGAGATATATCTAAATCTGAACCGATTTTCATGAAACTTAGCACACATCATTCTAGGCTTAATTCAGTACGCTATACCAAAATTCCTGCCAATCAAAAGATTTGCAGGGACTTTGGTGCACCATTTACCTAAAATCGGGCGAAACTATATATGGGAGATATATCTAAATCTGAACCGATTTTCAGAAAACTTAGGACACATCATTCTAGATTTAATGCAGAACGCTTTACTAAAATTCCTGCCAATCAACATATTTTCAAGGACTGTGGTGCGCCATTCACCTAAAATCAAACGAATTTTATATGGGAGCTATATCTAAATCTGAACCGATTTTCAGGAAACTTAGGACACGTCATTCCAGACTTAATTCAGTACGCTATACCAAAATTCGTGTCAATCAAGAGATTTGCAGGGACTTTGGTGCAGCATTTTCCTAAAATCCGACAAAACTATATATGGGAGCTACATCTAAATCTGAACCGATTTTCACGAAACTTAGCACACATCATTGTAGACCTAATTCAGTATGCTATACCAAATTTCGTGCAAATCGAAAGGTATATAGGGACTTTGGTACACCATTTACTTTAAATCGGGCGAAACTATATATGGGAGCTATATGTAAATCTGAATCGATTTTCGGGAAACTTAGCACGCGTCATTCTAGACTAAATTCAATTCGCTATACCAAAATTCGTGCAAATCGAACGATTATCAGGGGCCTTGGTGCACCATTTACCTAAAATCGCGCGAAACTATATATGGGAGCTATATGTAAATCTGAATCGATTTTCGGGAAACTTAGCACGCGTCATTCTAATTTAGTAGGCTATACCAAATTTCGTGCAAATCTAAAGATATATAGGGACTTTGGTACACCATTTACATTAAATCTGACGAAAATGTATATGGGAGCTATATCTAAATCTGAACCGATTTTTTTAAATTTCAATAGGATTCGTCCTTGGGCCAAATAAATGGCCGGACGGACGGACATGCATAAAGCGACTCAGAAAGTGATTCTATGCATATTCCCAAAAGGAACTATGGGTCTCGTTTTCTTTTGCCTGTTACAAACGTATGCACAAAGACATAATACTCTGTACCACAGTGTGGTGAAGGGTATAATAACCCACAATAGCCGCAACGATATACGGCATTTTCTTCATGAACTTTAGCATGCAAATAATTCATGACACCATAACGTAAATAGTTCAGCTATTACGAATTTGTACCTCATACCCATAAGTAATTTTCCACCTCGCAGACCATGAGCTTCATTTCATGGGGTCTCCGTTGAATATTTCGAGGTGTTGCAAACGGAATGACAAAATGTATATACACTCCACCTTATGGTGAAGGGTCCACGTTCTATTCAGTTTTTATTCATTTTGTTTCCAAATATATATTTTCTGCATTGATATAATATTTCGAAACGAAAATACCGCATTTTTGTATTGAATTATGTGTGCAACATCCACGCTGTGAATTTATGTACATACTTCTAAATACAGTTCGGTTTCAAAGAACACTTCTATATACAAACAATAAATTCAATATTTTTCGATATGCGCAGTTCTGATGTTATTCTATGAAATGCGATTTTTTTGTTATTATCTATTCGATCCAATAAGGCTATGATACATTCATTTCGTTTACTTCAAATGCATTGCAGTAAAAGAGTATTTTTGGTGTGTGTGCGTATATTTTCATTTTGTTAAATATTGATTTTAGAACAGCATTCGTGGAATATTTTTAGATCAGTTTTCAATAAGCATCGAAATTGATGTATGTATATGTATCCAAAAAATGTGAATGATATTTTTTAACAGTTTCCAAAAATATTAAAAAAATATTGTAATACCAGTTTCGAATGATACTTTAGGTTTTATTGACGGTTTCTCATAATTTTTAAAATTCTTTGGATATTTTCAGTTTAAAGATTTAAGATTTAAGTTCTACTTATTTAAAAAATATTATTGTTATTACTACTTATTTATTTATTATTGAAATGTAAATACAATTTCAAATATTTACCCACAATATTTAATTAACTTGCAAATAAATATCAATTTGAATTGCAAGTTGGACAAGTTATTGGTTTTTCCAATTAATCTGGTCTACTTGATTCCCACATTATTCCCAGGCATTAATCAAAAATTCGTGATTGCAATGTGTGGTTTGATTGTAGGTTTGTGGTTAAAATGCACTTCACTCCATGAAATAAATAATAAAAATTGACAAAAATTCTGCAACATTGGATTTCGAATTGAGTTTACATTATCGTTTATGGTCAAATGCAAAAATTAAAAATTCTTAATTACAGTTATTCGATTTCAGTTAATTTGAATAACTGTATTTGGAAATTTTGTTTACATTCGAAATAAAATAGCTTTTGGAAAACCAAACAAATTAATATAAAATTTATGTAAATATTTATCGTTGATAAAGGAAAAATCAATAATAATTTGTTATTAGAATTATTTGAACTAAGGATTCTGTGTTTTTGGAAATTATTATATTTTGCGAAATATTTAAAAATAATTTATTATAAGTACAAATTTTTCATAAAAAATAAACTTACACATAGTATCAGGCAAATCGCAGGATTGAAACTTACCTAAAAAGAAAAGAAAAAGGTAAATGTTAATAATTTAAATTTAAAATAGAGCTGATAGGGTATTGAACAACTTTATAAGAGTTTTATGATATACATACATGTAGCATAGCAATTAAAATGCTAATATTTATCATCAACAACATTTCAGGAATTTCATTCGTGGTAACTTTTCTGCTAATAAATTGTTCATTTGGGAAAATGAAAAACTAAATTACCAAAAGGTTGGAAAGTCGGGGCTAGTTTTTATCCAAGTTTTTTCAATCGAATTTAAACAGGGCCTTGATTTTAAACTTTATTGAAAAGGATTTGTTATTCACTAGAAACACTGCAAGCTAAATAACAGCGACATTGGTGAAAACCTTCAGTGTATCGAAAATGAGTTCAAACCTAACATTACACGAAATTCGGTGGAAAAATGCTTCTATGACCTCCCAATGACAACGAACCTTTATTTGTGGGATATGGGTTATGGCCAAACCTAGACCTATGTAGAAACTCTTTTGCAAAAATGTGATTTACCCTACAAGAAACTATAATGCCTAAATAATAGTCATTGCTAAGGGATAATGCGGCTAAAACCTTCCAAATAGCTTTGTTTGGTCTCTGAAAAAATATTGTTTAAAACAATTCACGCCTTGTTTTTTTGGGGAACAATAATATCAAATTGCAGTCAATTACGTTAAAAAGTGTCATTCCATGGGGGCTACTCCGGAACATATACTAATATTGATAATTATACCCTTTACCACACTGTGGTACGTGGTATTATGTCTTTTGTGAGCAAAGTACAGGTCGCATTTTTATGCAAATTAGACAAAATTTAGCACAGCTCATTTGTTTGGCCCAAGGGCGAATCCTATTGAAATTGGAGAAAATCGGTTCAGATTTATTTATAGCTCCCATATATATTTTCATACGATTTTACTGAAATGGTGCACCAAACACATAATATTTGTCCGATCGAGAGCATTGTACTGAATTAGATCCAGTTTGATGTCTGTGAAATTTTGTTGAAATTTTCTTAGCTTCATCCGTAATGTGCTGCAGCATACCAAATGGTATATGCCACGGTTGCTCAATTAGGTCCAAATTTACATACATACATAATTTTGGTTGTTCTCATACAAATGATACACTAAAGAAACGAAGTCTAAAATATTTATATAGGTCACACATTTAATATCGCGCGGTTCCATTTCAAATGTCCTCTAAATATGATAGGTATGTTCTATCTACAGGATATTGTATATATTACCATCTCTTGTATGTAGCCAAATTGGTGAAGGGTATCATATAGTCCGTTCCGTACGACTTTTGAACTTTCCTTACTGGCTTTTATACGGGTATATCAAATTGTAAACATGGCTAATGTTACCAAAGTAACAAGTAAAAGTTGATCAAGTGGGAAATACACTTTATAAAGTCCACGCCCGGAGCCAAGAAATTACTTTGAGGATATTCTTAAAAATCTCATCGCCAAAATTTTGTTTAAAAAAAATCGCCTGTAAACTAGAAAGACCTTTTTAAATATTCTTAAAAATCTTCGCGAAACAAAATTCTTTAAATACCCCAAAATATTCCTTAAATACCTCAAGCCTGTAACCATAAGAGTCCTTCTGAAAATATTATTAAAAACAAATTATGTTCTTCCAAAAATACTATTTGAAAAATCCACGCCTAGAACCAATAGAGACCTCTAAGTGTTTTTCTGAAAAAAATAATTAAAAAATCCACGTCTGGAACATTTAGAGACTTCTAAGTGTTCTTCTGAAAAAAATATTTAAAAAATCCACGCCTGAAACTATTCGAGACCTTTAAGTGTTCTTATGAAAAAAATTATTTAAAAACTCCACGCCTGGAAAAATTAGAGACCTCTAAGCGTTCTTCTAAAAAAATATATACAAAATCGACTCCTGGAACCATTAGAGACCTCTAAGTGTTCTTCTGAAAAAAATATTTAAAAAAATCCACGCCTAGAACCATTAGAGACTTGTAAGTGTTCTTCTGAAAAAAATATTTAAAAAATCCACGCCTAGAACCATTAGAGACTTGTAAGTGTTCTTCTGAAAAAATATATTAAAAAAATCCACGCCTAGTACCATTGGAGACCTTTGCAAAAATTCTTTAAGAAATCCTCGCCTGTAGCACTAAGAGTTCTTCTGAAAATATTCTAATTAAAATTCACCGCTGAAGAAGTATGGTCTAATGACACCACCAGCCCAATAATCACACCAAACTGTAACTTTTTCTGGTCCATGTTTCAGAATATATTTATAATTTGGATTTTGGCGATTATTTCAAGTTATTCAATAAGTTTAACTCTATGTCTATATTTTTAGTTCTTATGGGGCTGTAAATATTCATACAAAAAAATTATAAAATTTGGTCGATCCTTGGGTATAGCCCTTAGATTTAAAAGTCCACCCCTTTTATATGCATTTCTATGACCCTAGGCGCAAGTGACTAAATAGTGGCAACACGAAGTGTCCATAATATGGCATTCTTTGAAGGGTGAACAACTTTTTAGCAGAAGATTTCCAATATAAGTCCATGTTTTGTATAGTCGCATTCAGAGATCGCACTTTATTTCCGGTACGTTCAACCCCAACCTACCAATTTGTCTATAGTTTGGTATGAAAACCGTCATACCAAATCCCTGGCAGCAATTTAAAAAAAAATACTGATCGAATTAAGGTTTTTTGATTGTTCAACTCATGGTGGAGACTATAAAAAGTTCAGCCCTTCCGACTCTAAGGTAATTGATAAATTTGATTCATTCCGCTATTGACATATTATTGTGAACACAATTACATTCCAAGCATTAACTTATATGTGTCGCCAAAGAAAAAAATGTCTCTGTCATTAAGATAAACGTTTCTATTGTAAATTATTTCTTTAGTCAGACTTACAATTAAATATAGCTTTTACTTCAAATTCCAAGACATTTGTTTTTGTTTTTCTTCAATTCAACGACAACATCAATCCCAGAGGCACATAGCCCAGTAGGTAGGTGTGTACAAGAGTGGTTGTGTTGAAGCTTTGTTCGAAGATAATTGAGGGTGAGGTATAATGGGCACGTTTTAAACTCTGTTGCTTGTCTTTGGCTAAGCCGTGGTTTATATTCTTGTGTCTTGTTTGTCTTTGTGATTGTTGTTGCTGGTGTCGCCTTTAACATTGTTGGCATTAGCGATGATGTTGTCGCCGTCATCAGCGTTGGTATTTAAGATCTAACCATTCATAATTGTTTGTTTATTTTTTGCAAAAAAAAAGAAAGAAAATGTTGCTAGAATGAACAATGGCTGAACCGCATCAACACTTTCTACAACTGTTTGTAGCTGTGGATATGGATATTCATCCATTCTGCCAGGCCAGCCAGCCAGTCAGCCATCTATCTCTGATGCGATGACAGCAACCTAAACAATGGCCAGGGAATAATGTGGATAACAATTCTTTATTATTTCTAATGTTGATGTCGTTACCAGGTTGTTTGGTTGTTTTTCTTCTTTACCGCCCGTGTTAATGCTGTTGACAATGATAATGCTGCAGCAGCAACAGCAACAACAATAACAGGCTTCTTTTTTCGTATTTTTATTGTTGTATGGTGTGGTGTGTTGCTGGTGGTTTGATAATAATTTTTAATAATAAAATAAGCGGAAACCTCATCTATTCACTCACATGTTATATGTATCACATCATCATCGTGTATTCATTGTTGTCTTCCTGTGTCTGTCACCGATGTTCGTGACAAACATATGTAGCGAGTGAGTGAGTGAACACAGAAGGTGAATAGAACACAGAATATAGATTTGTCGTTGTCACCGACAATGAAGATAGATGTAAATGATGTTTTGGGAGGGTTGTTGGACGATTAATAGTTATGATGTGTTGAGAATGTTAATGTTAGAAATCTAGAATTTCATATATAACGGTAGTTGACCGCAATGCTCTCTAAAAAGGGATTTTAAAGATCAGCACAACATATTTAGGTATTAAACGAAAAATAATGAAAAAAATGATCGGACTTATATTTATAATTGTAAAAATGCAAGTAAAATATAAAGTATCGTTGAATTCGGTCGGTCGAATAATGTTTAACCTCCACAATCAGATGGACATACAAAATATCTAAATTTGATCGCGATTTCTATATGAGGTTTATGCAAGCAAACATTTCTGACAGTAGAAAACTACAGATACTCATTATGAAAAATTAGGTTTATGCTGTGAACATACCGAAAATGTCGCTTGACGTTTGAATGGGTGCTATGTAGCAACATGGAAATATTTACACACTAAAGAGCCGAAATGCTAAATAACAGCCATGTTGTAATCGTCAAAAATATATATGTTGAAACGTCGACCGATATTGATAATTGTTGGTAGTGACATTTCCTGTACCCTGTGATCCTATATATCACATTAGATCCCATTCGTTTGTAGTACTTTCCCAAACATCCTAAAAGCACTCGGCCTTATTTTGGAGGTTATAATAAAAATATTAGCCAAATAGTCCTTAAGAAATCGTTTACAAGACCATATCCATTTCATGAAATTTTTCATCGCCAAATCGCAAAACTGTCATAACTGTCTATCTGTTGTAATCACTCTAGCTTCTAAACGAATTGATTTAGATCACCGAAATTTGGCATAGAGTTGTTTTTGTCATCAGATACGTTAAGTTCGAAGATTGGCTATATTGGTCCACATTAAGGTGCAGCACTCATATAAGGAGTGGGATTTTGAGTGCAATTTTCAACCGAATTCACTGTAATATAGTAATTTGAGGATTTATTGGGTAGCAAATCTGTCCACTTCTTGAGCCAGACTAAAAATGACTAAATATAGGTCGATTTTTTGGGTAGCATAAGGCTTCCCCTAAATTTTCAGTATTTTGGGGCTTTTAGACCGTTTTGATACTGTGCGTTCTTATTGGATGGCAAATCTATCCAATAAAAATTAGAACAAGTGAAAAAACGTTAGCTTCGGCCGGGCCGAACTTTGGATACCCTCCACCATAGTTATACTGACAGGTAATAGAAATAAATATATGGGGACATTCCAAAGAGTGGACATATACCGATAATTCTACAAACCGATTTATGTACACCAAATACAAACTTCAGCATTTTTTAATGGTGATTTTTCCTAAAATCTGTAAAAGTGGACTTATACTGATAACGTAACTTCTGTAATTTAGATTACAAAGTTATATGAGGCAATGCCTAAAGGGAGACCAATATTGATTATATAGTGTAGGAAAAAGTGAATATTTGGCGATATCATTATATGAGGGCTATGCCTAAATCATGACCGGTATATGCCAATTTTGAACCCAATATTTTAATTGTTAATCTCAATTCTTTCCTTCAGGAGGTATCACTATATTGAGGAGATGCCTAAATGTCTGCCGATATATTTCATTATCGTCATGTTTGAGTTTTTTTTATCACAATATCTTTAGAAGGCGGAATGCTTACAACAGATGGCTAAATAGTCTTTGTAGGGTAAAAATTGACTACTCCCCGTAACGACTACCCAACCGCAACAAGCGGAACAAATCAGATAACTTTTTTTTCAGATAACTTTTTCACTTGTTTCACGGGGAAATTTGGTACCCAATAAGAACCCCATGTACCAAATTTCAGCGCTCAAGAACCCTAAAATACCGAAAATTGGGGGTACCCTTATATGGGGGCTGCCCGGAAAAATTGACCTTTATTTATAATTTTTAGTATACCCAATAAGAACTCAAAGTACCGAGTTTCAGCGAATTCGGTCGAAAAATGCGATCAAACCCCCAAAATACCGCAAAATTGGAGGTACCCTTTTATGGGGGCTATCCGAAAATATGGACCCCTATTTATAATTTTTAGTTGAGAGATTTGCTACCCAATAAGAACTCAATGTACGAAATTTCAGCGAATTCAGTTGAAAAACGCGCTCAAGAACCTCAAAATACCGAAAATTGGGGGGTACCCTTATATGGGAGCTATGCCTAAACGCGGACCGATAAAGCCCATCTTAGAATTTGCCTGCAGACAAAATACGACTCTGTGCAAAATTTTGGCGATCTCTCTCAACTCGGTTAGACGCTAGAGTGATTACAACAGACGGACAGACAGACATGCCTATATCGTCATAGTATTTTACGGTGATCAAGAATATATATACTTTATAGGGTCGGGAATGATTATTATTACAAACGGAAAAACAAAATTAATATACCCTCCATACTATGGTGGAGGGTATAGAAATATGAGTAATTTTTCCAGGGGCTTATGTTATTATGCAAATTCGAAATGATATTCTGTGTACGTTATGGATTGCCTCTAATAACTTTGAACTCAAAATTTCAGTATTTTGACGATTTTATATACATTTTCAACCTTAACAAGCGTTCTCAATATCAGTCCACGTTTTGGGGTTTTGGAAAACATCTTTATTAAAAATTGCAAAAAAAAATTTTTTTGTTAACATTATGGTTTACAACAATCGATACTTTTTGTTATGTCTTATATTTTTATTTCAAAGTTCAGCACGGCAGAACTTAACGCCTTTTTCACTTGTTAAATCTAAATCCGATTAGATACTTATTTAGCCTCGCTCGCAGTACTTAAGACAGATCTTGAAAATGTTGTTTTGTATTGAAAATATGGTTTATCGGTCCAGGTTTTCGATATAGCCCCTATATAACAGTACACGTCAATATTCGGTATTTTGGGAATGTTGAGCACATTTTTTAATAGAATTGGCTATAATTTGATATTTTGAGTGTAGCCCCCATATAACGTTACCACTAAAATTTCCATATTTTAGAGGTGTCGCCACGTTCTTCAACAAATTTGACATTTTGGATTCTCATTGGGTAGATAATCGCCCTTCCAAAAATGTTCATCTGAAAAATATTTTTTGAACACGTTTTTCATCCGAATTGACTCTAATTTGGGATCTCATTGGTCGTCAATTCTCAATTTCCAGATACGTTTTTTAACTGAATTAGTTGTCATTAAATATTTTTGGTTCCCATTGATGGTAAAATTTTCTAACTAAGTATAGTCCATATATAATTGTAGCCCCTAATCTTCGTTATTTTGAGGAAGTCAAACATGATTTACAACAGAGTTGGCTCTAATTTAATATTGTGTGTTCTCATTGGGTGGCAAATCATCATATCAAACATTATAAATCTAGGTCGACCCTTGGGTATAGTTCCCATATAAAGGGCCAGCCACATATTTGTCATTTTTGGTCCTAGTCCAATTTTTCAACCAGGGAATTAGTAGTTTCGTAATACATTTCCCCTTTATATACATATTTTTAAATTTCTTATTTTGAAATTTAATGTAACCCCACACGAATGTTATCGAATAACATAAAATGCATTATGCCCTTACGTCTACAACCTGAGGTGTTAGTCTGTGTTCATAACAATGGACAAATCGAGACACACCCACATACAATTCGTTCTAATGTACATTAAGAATTTCAGATATCTGATTACAGTCACACAATGGAGAGTATGATAAAAGTAATGCAACGGGCACAGAATACAGCTAAAGTGCAGAGTTGCCGAATCACATAAATTTTTAGGTTTCCACGAACCCAATTTTTTGGCAAAAAGTCCATTTCAGGTAGAGAGAACAAAGCGAGAACAATTTTATATCCTTGTGGGTCACGGTTTACCAATGACATGGGGTTAAAGTCAAAATTTCATATATTTGTGAATATAAATTATATCTAAAAAATGTTATATAACATTGACATGTGTCAAAATAGAAACATGAAATAATGGTCAATTTAACAGTTGGAAATGGTGAAAGTTAAAATTAAGAGTAAATTGAAGATAACACTGTGCGATAATTACCGGGAAATTCCAACAGATTATGAAAGAGGGGCCAAAGAAGACATGTGTATCGGCCTTTTTTAAAGTTTACGTCGGGAGGTAACCTAAAAAGTCGGGGCAATATTCCCCCTTTTCAAGAATTCTGATAATTTTCGAATAAAGATTTCTTTAAATCCTTGAATTTTAGGTATATCATCAAAAATTTCGATTTACAACACATAAAAATCATTTTTTCCAAAAATTTGAGTTCCAGAACCTAACCTAAGCAGCACAAGAAGATTTTTCAGTCCACCGAAAAATAGCGGTAATTTTTGTATTTTTACTTTTTTCTTGCATAGTCATAATCAGCGTCTCCGAAACCCTTATAACTGATATTTTTTCATAAACCCTTTGCTCTTATTATGGCCCAAAAATGGGATCTCTTGCCATAGTGGATTCAAATGAATCCCCTCAGATATAATACACATATGTCAGAGGTTTTTCTCCAATACTCGAAATACTTCTGAAATGTCCTTTGTGAACATTTCGATTTTTTGTCATCCGTGTCACTTTTTTGAAAAAATTAAAAAAGTCAACCGGTAAATATGGTGGTTGGGGATCAATGTGTGATATGGCGCGTTATCATGTTGTTACCTTTTGACCCTACGACCTAGTTGCAAGTATTCATAATGCACCACGCCATTGCAGTCGAAGATAATAGGGGAAAAACACTTACTTTCGACTGAAGTTGATATTTAGTTTCCGGTCTTCGCTCTTCTAGACATTTCCACAGGCATGATTGGGCGGCTATGGTTACAATATAGCCATACAACAATGTTCCGTCAGCATTGAAGTTATTTTTAGGGTAATAAAATAATAATTCATAGCTTTAATTTAGAATTTCGAATTTTGCAACCCACATGCAAAATTTGGCTTTATAACCCTAACAACCTGCCAAATTTAAATTTTTCCCAATATTTTTGGTTAAAGAAACCCCCAGCAACTCTATCCAAGATGTACAACAAACAACAATAATTTTCTTTACAACATCAACCTTACGTTAATAATTCCCATTGGGGTAGAGAAAAGCTGTTCAGTGAAGAAAAAGAAAAACAAAAATTAAAGGGAACACCATTATAAAGGGACATTTGAAATCCATTTCTAAACAGCAGCATCTACGCAAACTGATTGCATTGCTGGCAGGGAACCAGTGGAGCAGGAAGAAGGAGAGGAGAAATTGCAGCAGCATGAATAAAGTAACGAATTGACACCATAACATCAAAAACAGTCCCAACAACAACAACAATAGTCTTGACATCAGCAACATTTTTCAAAAGGAACTTAACTTCAATTCCCTGAAGAACAGAAGCGGAGGATGTGTGACAAGTTTCCTTTCTCTGTCGCCATTTTTTCTATGGTTCGTGTGTGTTGCAAGTTAGTTCACTTGACATATGAATGTATCTATTCAAGCGTTCATTCAGACATTCAGCTATCCATTCTCTACGCTTCTCTTCATCTCCCTCCCTCCATCCATTTATTTCATCTATACCCCCATGCATCCAATTCAATCCTCCTTGAAACAAGTCACGACAATAATTCAGACATGTTGATATGAATGTTCTGTAGACGACGCATCTATGTATGTAGTTGAATTTGTACAAATGTTTGTCTATTTGTTCCATTGTATGATTGCAATAAAAAATAAGTTTTTCCTTGTTGTTGTTTTCTTTCGAATTTCTTTTGAAAGAGTTTATCAAAAAGTTGGATGTTAGTTATAGAAACATTTTCCTCAAATACTAGTTAAATGTACTTGAATGCTTTCTTGTTTTTTTGCTTAGTTTAAACAATCATGTTGGCAATAAATATATTGGTTTTAACTGCGAAAATATTTGTTGGTGAAATATTGTCGATATCGTCGAATATGCAGATATACATACATCTACTAGTATGACACAAAGTTTAGTTGAGATCCACCCTCAATTTGTTTTGAGATTGCGGACGGGCTCCTATACAAATTTAGAATTCAAACAGCGGACATATCAAATTCGATTATAAATTTGTTGGTATGAATTTTAAGTATCAACAGGCTCTTACTTTGATCCCACTTTTAATTTGTCAATTGCTTTACATTAAATTCTCCTAACAAATGTATGCAAATAAGTTCAATATTTGCCACAGTCTGTCAATTTAATGAAAGACATTTTTAAGATAATTCAATGATGTCATTTAGTATCATGTGTCGTGGGTGGGTATTTGTACATATATATTTATGTGTGTGCTTGCGTTCTGACTGTTATCGTCATTCTTAATTCTCAATAATTAAAATTAAAACCAGTAAGGAAAGTAGTAAAGTCGGATGGGGCCGACTATATGATACCCTTCACCACTATGGGTATATTAAACAGGACTATTAACATGAAATTGGATGAAATATAATATGTTATATTTATCTAAATGTGAATCTACCTAGATCTGTCCATAAAGAATGTAAATCGACTTCAAACAAATATAAATAGGTCATCCGTTGGGCTATGCCTGTACTTCAAGAAAACGCAACTACGTAATTCTATGCTCAATTTTGTACGTTGTGCAAAATTTGATGTCAATCTGACTAACATGAGGAGTTTGATGCCCAATTTACTTGAAATCGGGCGAAAATATATATGGAAGCTCTATCCAAATATTAAGCGATTTCAAACACACTTGTCACAGGTGCGTAAATTACTTAAAATCAATCTATAAGGCAGACATCACTCTAGGCTCAATTCAGTACGTTATGCCAAATTTCGTGCAAATCGAAGGATATATAGGGACTTTGGGGCACCATTTACATGAAATGGGACGAAACTATATATGGGAGCTATATCTAAATCTGGACCGATTTTCACGAAACTTGGCAGGCATCATTCTAGGCTCAATTCAGTACGTTATGCCAAATTTCGTGCAAATCGAAGGATATATAGGGACTTTGGGGCACCATTTACATGAAATCGGACGAAACTATATATGGGAGCTATATCTAAATCTGGACCGATTTTCTTGAAATTTGGCAGATATCACTCTAGGCTTAATTCAGTACGTTATGCCAAATTTCGTGCAAATCGAAAGATATATAGGGACTTTGGTGCACCATTTACATGAAATCGGACGAAACTATATATGGGAGCTATATCTAAATCTGGACCGATTTTCACGAAACTTGGCAGGCATCACGAAACTTGGCAGGCATCATTCTAGGCTCAATTCAGTACGTTATGCCAAATTTCGTGCAAATCGAAAGATAAATAGGGACTTTGGGGCACCATTTACATGAAATCGGACGAAACTATATATGGGAGCTATATCTAAATCTGGACCGATTTTCTTGAAACTTGGCAGACATCACTCTAGGCTTAATTCAGTACGTTATGCCAAATTTTGTGCAAATCGAAGGATATATAGGGACTTTGGGGCACCATTTACATGAAATCGGACGAAACTATATATGGGAGCTATATCTAAATCTGGACCGATTTTCACGAAATTTAGCAGGCATCATTCTAGACCTAAATGATTAGGCTGTACCAAATTTCGTGCAAATAGAAGGATATATAGGGACAGTTTACATTAAATCGGTTAAATATATATATGGGAGCTATATCTAAATCTGAACCGATTTTTCCCAATTTCAATAGGGTTCGTCCTTGGGCCGAATAAGTGACCTATGCCAAATTTCATTCAAATCGGATCATAAATGCGACCTGTACTTTGTTCACAAAAATACATGGACAGACAGACGGACGGACGGACGGACGGACATGCATAAATCGACTTAAAAAGTGATTCTATGCATATTCTCAAAAGGAACCATGTGTCTATCTCGTTTCCTTTTGCCTGTTACAAACATATGCACAAAGACATAATACCCTGTACCACAGTGTGGTGAAGGGTATAATCAATAAACGCGTCGAAGTCCTTTTATGTGATGTCTTTATTGGACCACTCAACACAATTAAATATTATTGAATTGAGGAAGAATTGTTTTTTTTTTTTCAATACAATGGTGAATAAAACTCTAAAAATATATGAAATATTTAATTGGCTTTAAAGAGCGGCAAATGAAGAAATCGAAAGAAGAACAAGTGAAAAAGGCGTTAATTTCGGTAAGGCCGAACTTTAGATACCCTGATACCACTATTGGTATACTGATAGTTACTTGAAATAAAAATAAGTATACCTATACCAACAATTGTGCCTATCGAAAATTTTAAAGTAGATTTATGCTAAAATCACAAAACCCCAAAACGTGGGCCGATATTGACGAAGCGTGGTAGGGTGGGACATCTTTATAAAATCCTCAAAATACTGCAATTTAGAGATCAAAATTATATGATATCATAACGATGATCATAACGTACACAAAATTTTATTTTTGGGGGTGTGGTGGAAACTGCTGGTTCAATACGATTTGGAGTTATCATTATATGATGTGCTATGTCTAATTGATATAGCTTAATTTCTAATCTAACCTTATCTTTTAATCTTAATTCTCGAATATTAGAAATACCGAAATCGGTGAGTGTCATTACATGGGGCTAGGCCTTAATGCGGCTGATATAGTTCATTACTGAACCTGGCATTACAGTCGTTTTTTTCGATATCCTCAAAAGGTAGATTGATTACAACAGATGGTTAAATCGTGTTTGAATCTTATAATTCCACACTTCATAGTATATAAAGTGACAATTTGGGGTAAATAATATTTTTCATACTACTGTGGATTACGTCTATGTGGGGACAACTCCAATACACAGAACAAATCAGTTAACTATTTTAATATAAACCAGTAAGGAAACTTCAAAAGTTGGACGGGGCTGACCTATATGATGTGATACCCTTCACCACTTTAGTACAAAGAAGAAATGCTCATGTGTGCGATATCATGGCGATAGAGGAGGATGAAATCGTACCTAATTAAATATGTGATCTACATAGACATTTCAACCAATTTAAATCAACCCATACACACACCATTCTGAAATCTATGAATAATTTCGTGGCAACCGGGCAGACTTGGGATCTTTGTTGTACCATTTGACCGGATTTGATATACCTCATTTGCTCTGTGGCGTACATACATCTGTGCTCTGTGCAAAATTTTTTCTTGAGGTTATATCTACCTCTAATAATATTTTACAAAATTCATTTCACAGCATTCTGAACCGATTTCTATAAAACTTAACATACGTCATTCTAGACTCAATTCAGTACGCTGTGAAATATAAATTCTAGACTCAAAAGACGAAATTTCCTCTCAATTGGACATATCGACGCCTCCGAACCATAGTATGCTAAGTCGACTTAGCATGTTTTAAAGTTCTTCACGTTTTTAGATACTACGGTCCTTAATTTAAATTCACTGAAATTTTGGTAATCATCGGCCAATCCAAACCAAAGTTATAAGCAAAAATGTACTTAGCATGGCACGTACGATTAAAGAAACTTCCATACCTTGAAAGCTTCTACAGAAAAACTCACTTTTCAGACTTAGCATACTATGGTTCGGAGGCGTCGATATAAGGCATTTCTCAATCATTGCTCCGATTTTATCGTCGAGGCCTAGCTGTGCGAGGTGCATCTTTAACATCAAAAATTTCTGGACGGAATCTACGAAACCAAAATTGCACATAATTTGCTATTACAGTATCGGAACCCTAAACACCATTCACAATTTTAGCTGTTTGCTTCGCATTTTCGCCTTTGTCAAAGAACAACTGTAAGATGTACCAAATTTTCTCATTGTTCACTTCAATTTTTAACACCCTGTAACTCACAACTGAGTGCACCAAACTAAATATGTATACCCTTCACCACACTGTGTCTTTGTGCATATGTTTGTAACAGGCAAACGGAAACGAGATAAGCACATGGTTCCTTTTGAGAATATGCATAGAATCACTTTCTAAGTCGATTTATGCATGTCCGTCTGTCCGTATGTCTCTCTGTCTGTCGTCCTTGTTCAATTGTAAAGGTCGCATTTATGATTCGAATTGGATGAAATTTGGCACAGCTCATTTATTTGGCCCAAGGACGAACCCTGTCGAAATTGGGAAAAATTGGTTCAGATTTACATATAGCTCCCATATATATTTTCGTCCGATTTAAGTTAAATGGTGGCCCAAAGTCCCTATATATCTTTCGATTTGCACCAAATTTGGCACAGCGCACTGAATTAGGCACACAAAGTTACGCCGATTGTCACAAAATGTTGCACAACGTACCGAAGTTAGAGTAGTCTAACGTGTGCCAAGTTTTTTTAAATCGGTTCAGATTTGGATATAGCTCTCAAACTTTTACCATATTTCCGACCGACTTCGTGTTAATTGGGTTCCAAATATTCAACGGGTGTACGATAGATATTTGCTTTAAATCGATTTATATAATTCTGTCCTATTATAACAAACGAATGACATGTTTATGGATTGATCCAAGTCGGTTCACATTTGGATAAAGGTCATGCTAATGGCCCTTTTGTTAGGATGCATCTCTTTAATACACCCATAGCGGTGAAGGGTATTATATAGTCGGCCCCTTCCGACTTTGCTACTTTCCTTCCTGGTTTTGTTACTGCGAAATGTCAACCTTCCAACGGGCATAAATCTGAAATTGGTTGATCGATACTTTACCAGAAACCTATCAGTGCAGCCATCTGCCGAAAAAACAATGGATTTCTTTTTCCCCAACCTAATATCTTTGGGAGCTATGGGAGCTAAATATCATCTCAATCGGACATATAATGGGAGTTAAGTGCACCATTTACCTTAAATCGGATATGAGATATATGTCTATTTCTGAACCGATTTCGACGAAACTTTGCACTCATCATTATAGACTGATTACATTTTGGCATTCCAAATTTCGTGTGAATCGGACAAACATTGAGAGTTTAGTGCAATATTTGCATCAAATCGGACAAAAATATCTATAGGAGATATATCAAAATCTTAGCCGATTTCAATAAAACATAACGCACAACATTCTAGACTCAATACAACAAGCTATGCACATTTTTTCTAAATCAAAAGAAAGATATATAAGGACTTTTGTGTACTATTTACATGAAATCGGACGAACATATATATGGGTGTTATATCTAAATCTGAACCAATTTGAACAAAATTTAACAATACTAATTAAAATGTTGTTTTGTATCACTGTATAATTATACTAATATTTTCCCTAAAAATACTTTCATTTAAGGAAATGCCAAAGTTCTGTTCATTTATATGGGCGAGATTGAAATTTATCAATTACGTAGCAAGTTCTCGCAAAATCGTTTGGTACAGATCTTCATTCAAATATGGAAATTTCTCATATTCTTATCTTCTAGAAATTGACGCCTACTATTTCAATAATTTGCTATCCCATAAAGATAGGTTTTGACAAAAAAAAAAAAACAATTTGTCCTGGAAACTTGTTCAGCACCTCCAAAATATCAAAAATAGGAATGTACATTAATATGAGGATATATCTAAAAGTGGATCATTTCCGAACATTTTTGGAAAGGACATTTCCGACCCACCAATAACTTCAAAATTTAGTTTACAGTCATACCAAAAAGAAAAAAATGTAAAACATACGAAGAACCGAAAATAGTGGTGTACGGGTACATTGGGCTAATGCAGACAAAAGACATTTGCGCACAAAATTTCACCACCCTAATCCAAAACCAAAACCTTTACAACCAATAGACACTCATCATAAATTTTTTTTATTTCAAGGAAAAATAAACGGAATGAATATGAGTATAGGGTTACAAATGTTACCTACTCATTATATAAAATGAAATACTAATAAAAAATCGTTTGATTGAAGAATTTTATATATAAAGACGTACTTGTAATGTTAACATATTATCTTAATTAATAAATTATTTTCATTTTTCTTTCAGAACGCAATTTTCTTAAGCTGTTAATCATAAATTAAAATACAGTAAGTATAAATTCTAATTATATTTTCTTAAAATAACAGCTAATAGATTAACAAAATTGCAAAGAAAAGTTAAAAATACAACATTTACCATTGTTCGATATTTCCACGCCTTTCTTCCTTTCTTTAATATATTTGTATGCTACCCACTTTTTCAAAACTGTCACAATTGTCAAGAAAAAGTGAATCCTTTGATGTATCACATCTCGACGTATGAGTGCTCAACACTTGAGTAAGATAATATTACTCATACGCTTATGGATGTCGAAGTGTCAGGTATGCTCTTCTACCAGTTATCAAAACAATACAATTTTATACAAATTGTTTGTCTTTTTTTGTTTGCATTTTCCTTACCTTTCGTTTTGTTTTCTTAACAAAAAAGGACTGTTCACACAAAACATAAGCTTATTTTCTTTCTACTTGCCACCCAAAATGCAATATCTACGCACACACACACAAGCTGTAAGCTCTTGAATATGTAAAATTACATGCACACATACTACTTGGCTATAAGCATACACACACACTCTCACACACAATAGGAAAGACAAATAATGACAAAGCAACGGTGACAGTGGCAGTGCCGGCGTCAGCATTAAACGGATACAAAATGTCAATAACTGTTCACCGAATGAAGGCAAATTGATATTCAGAGACACATTGTGCGGATATTTGTAAGAGAATATGAAATGTAGAAAACACCGAACCACACAACCATACATGCTCGAAACAAAAGCTTATGTGACATTTTGACACATTGACGCATATCGAGCCAATTATGAATCGGTAGTACCTACAAAGAGTTGGCAGCATCAAATTAGTCACAAATGTCTTTCATTGTGTAGGGCGTGCAAAAAGAAGGATAGAGAGACAATTTAAAATTTGTCATTTCAGATTTTGCATTAGAAATAAGTGTGTGAGTTAACTTTGTTATGCTGTGATTGATTCCGTGGTTTACTTAATATTATATGCGATGGAAGAAATTTTAGTTATGTAGAATATATTTATTCTCACATCATTATATGCTGAGAAATCTACATTTTTGTAAACTCACACATAAGGTATATTAAATGTGTATTATGTTTGCAATACCCCGATATATTCACCCCATAATGTGTATTCTATATTAAATTCTAAGTCGATTTTGCCATGCCCATCTGTCTATTTGCCTGTCTGACTGTTGAAATCACGATGGACCTCGCAATATTGAAGATGGTGCTTTGAAATTTTGCACATACATTGATATTACTCTTATGATGAAAAGAGGGCATATCGGTCCACCTATAACCCCCATATAACGGTTTTTGTTTTTTTTTTAGATATTGATCCACTTTTAAGGAGAGCCCCCGTATAACGAAACGCGTATAACTCTGTATTTCGGGGAGTTTGGGTAGACGCAGGCACGGTTAAACTGTTTGGTTTGTTGCTGTATGCTAGCACAACAAACAAAGTAGTTGTGTACATTTGTCGCGATGTGACAACACACAATAGTGGGAAAGGTATGGTATTGTTTGTAAATGCCTTGTTAACCACGAAGTGAGGCACCAGCGAAATTCTCATGCAGTTTATGTCGTTGGTCAGCTAAGTACTTCGCTTTGTTACAAGAGACATTTGGGTATGAAAGGTTTTTTGTATAGAAGCAATAGCTTCTGGGGAGAATATCCCAACAAAAAACTAAGAGAACTGATGAGGATCAGTGGCGTGATCATTTGTATCCCAAATAAATCAAATTTCCCAAATAAACCGTTTTTAGACGCAGGCACGGTTAAACAAAACTATAGTCTTCCCTGCCTTACCCCTCGGCAAACAATGCCATGCATTCCACACTAATAAATATTTGTTTTTTTTTTATAAAAACAACAAAGTGGGATTCAGCCTGACTATTTTGCAAAAACCCTTCTCACTTTGGGTATATTCTACATATGTATCCTAACAGACGTAGCGTGTTTGTTATATATCTATGTCTGAACCGATTTCAGGGAAACTTGTCAGAGACTAATTTATATTACTTCAGTACGTTGTGCCAATCGGCCTAGCTATGGATCTTTTCACAAAGCTTAGCAACATCATTCTAGACTTAATTCAGTACCCTATACCAAAATTCGTGCAAATCGAAAGATATATAGGGTCTTTGATGCACCAATTACCTTAAATCGGATGAAAATATATATGGGAGCTATATCTAAATCTGAACCGATTTTCACGAAACTTTGGACACATAATTCCATACTTAATTAAAAACGCTATGCCAAATTTCGTGCAAATCGAAAGATATATAGGGTCTTTGATGTACCAATTACCTTAATTCGGATGAAAATATATATGGGAGCTATATCTAAATCTGAACCGATTTTCACGAAACTTTGGACACATCATTCCATACTTAATTAAAAACGCTATGCCAAATTTCGTGCAAATCGAAAGATATATAGGGTCTTTGATGCACTAATTACCTTAAATCGGATGAAAATATATATGGGAGCTATATCTAAAGCTGAACCGATTTCCACGAAACTTTGCACACATAATTCTATACTTAATTCAGTACGCTATGCCAAATATCGTGGAAATCGAAAGATATATAGGGACTTTGGTGCACCATTTACCTAAAATCGGACGAAGGTATATATAGGAGCTATATCTAAATCTGAACCGATTTTCACGAAACTTTACACACATCATTCTAGACCTAATTCATTACGCTGTGCCAAATTTCATGGAAATCGAAAGATATATAGAGACTTTAGTGGACTATTTGCCCAAAATCGGGCAAAACTATATATGGGAGCTATATCTAAATCTGAACTGATTTTCACGAAAATTAGCAAATATCATTCTAGACTTAATTCAGTGCGCTATGCCAAATTTCGTGCAAATCGAAAGATATTTAGGAACTTGCGTGCACCATTTACCTTAAATCGGACGAATATATATACGGGAGCTATATCTAAATCTGAACCGATTTTCACAAAACTTTGCACACATCATTCTAGACTTAATACAGTACGCTACTTCAAATTTTGTGGAAATCGTAAGATATATAGGGACTTTGTTATACCATTTACCTTAAATCGGACGAAAATATATATGGGAGCTATATCTAAATCTGAACCGATTTCCCCCAATTTCAATAGGGTTCGTCCTTGGGCCAAACAAATGAGCTGTGCCAAATTTCATCCCATTCGGATCATAAATGCAACCTGTACTTTGTTTACAATTTAACGTGGACAGACGGACATGCATAAATCGACTCAGAAAGTGATTCTACGCATATTCTCAAAAGGAACCATGGGTCTATCTCGATTATTTTGCCTTTTACAATCATATGCAGAAAGACATAATACCCTGTACCACAGTGCGGTGAAGGGTATAAAAAATGAAAACCGAGGCAGTCCATTTTTTGACATAACACCGATATAAAGAGGGACGTGACGAATTTCGGTACTATGAAGTGGCGTTAATTATACCCTATACAACTATATTGTCATGGTATTTAGCTTTGTGCAGACTTAATAGTTGGTCCTAGATCCATCTTTAAGTATACTGATGGTCATATCTCGACTAGCTGAGTCGATCTAGGCATGTACGTCCGTCTGTCCATTATTTATGGACTAATCGTCACGAAATTTTGCATGCAGAACTGGTTCTGGCCAAATAGTTTTGGGTAATGATCGGGGAATCATCTCATTAATGAAACTTTATTTTTGTCTGTTTTTCTGGACGCCCTGGATTCCACAATTATGACCCGAACATCAAAAAATTTTACACCGAGAATGAGGTATCACCATGGAAGAAGTCTGACTGTTTTCATGAAGATCGTTCCATATTCTTGGAGATACATATTAACTCCTGATGTACATAGACCCGAGAAGTTGATATTATATCCAAGAGACCTCTAAATTGATACCAGTTAAATTGTTGTATGTACTCGTAAGTGGGAGTTATACACAGATAATTACAGGTGTATGTATTTTTATTTGATTGGTATTACCGTCACCAAAAAGTCGCGCGGATCGCTATGAAAGTTTACATGCGGTTCCGGTTATGGTAAAGGACGACACATACAACTATTGGTGATGATCAATGATATTTAGGAGATGGAATGTACCAAAAATTTGTTCTGTATTGTTTCCTAGTTGCCCTAAATAAGTCGAACATAAGAAATTTTATACGGGAAAATGATCTGGCAAACTATTTTTATAGAGTCAAATGAGCCAAAATATTTGTGTAAGATAACCAAACTTGAATCGTACGTCGTAAGGGTTTGCTCCGGGAGAACATGATTCGGAATATATGCTAGGGTAAGGAGGTACTATTGACCTCTAATCAGAGTAAAGATCTGCAGAAAATCAGAATTCGGTGGTAGTTGTGTAGGCTATGGTCGGCCCCATCCGACTATACTACTCCTCTCATTGGTTTCAATTTGTCCAGATTCCTGGAAACTAAAAAACTTCTTTCCAGAATGTGCCTATATTTGTATCAGAGAAAAGGAAATGAGATAGAACCATGGTTCCTTTCGATAATATGCATAGAATCACTTTCTCAGACGATTTATGCATGTCCGTCTGTCCATACTAATTTGTAAACAAAGTACAGGTCGCACTACTGATCCAAATGAGATGAAATGTTTACACAGCCCATTTATTTGACCCAAGGACGAACGCTGAAAAGTTAAGTTTCGTTGACATCGGTTAGATTTAGATATAGCTCCCATATATATTTCCGTCCCATTTCATGTAAAAGGTGCACTAAACTCCCATTATTTGTCCGATTTTGATGAAATTTGGTCTTAAGTTTGACATGAAGTGTGTTAAGTTTTGTAGAGATCGGTTCCGATTTAGATATAGCTCACATATATATTGTCGTCCGATTTTATGTAAATGGTGCACCAAACTTCCAATATATGTTCGATTGAGACAAATTCATGCAAATTGTGCACCGATCGGTATTTAATTTGGACAGATTACCATACCAAATTGTGGTACGTTGTCTGGGCTCGGAACTTTGATGTATCGAAAAATATTGTAATAATGTAGAAATCATAAACCTATATTGAAAATATTCTGGAAAGAAATTTTTGTATTAACCATCTGAATGTCAGTAATTTGGTTTTTCAGTTTCCCACATCAACAACCTACTAGCAGACAATTTAAAAAGATATTGTCACCATATGAAGTTCCTGGTCTTTTTACGATATTCTGAATTCACTCCACATGGCAGATGGTATAAAAAAACTCGACTCGGCTAAACTTAACGACGAACTTTAAACACCATTACCTATTCAATTCTTAATATTTCATTTTCAATGTTTCCAATATTTTAAGTTACATAACACCCCTAGCATTCATTATACTCTACACAACTATATTGTCAAGGTATTATAGCTTTGTGCAGCCCCAAGATCGTCATATCTCGACTAACTGAGTCGATCTAGACATGTGTGTCCGTCCGTTCATTATAATTTGTAAACACGATACAGGCCCCAGTTATGGACCAATCTTCACGAAATTTTGCATGTAGGATGGGTTCTGGCCAATGAAGACCCCTATTGTTTTTGGGAAAGATCGGTTAATATTTAGGGGATGAAATGGACCAAATACTAAATTTTTGTCGGTTTTTCTGATCGCTCCAAAGACCGCAATTATGGCCCAAACACCGCGAGTTTTTGCATGGAGAAGGGGATCGGGCCAAAGAATAAACATGCCTGTTTTAATAAAGATCGGTCAATATATAACGAGTCAAATGGACACTGACTTTTGTGTAAAAAATTAAACATAGTCCCAAAAAGTTGATAGTATATCCAAGAGGAGTGCTTGACCTTTAAATGGGTACCAATTATATTGTCGTTTGTTCTCGGATGTGGGAGTTACACTTAAATATGTGCA
>NW_026888612.1:0-9807 GCF_032173495.1 Musca vetustissima
GACTTCAAAGAAATATAAATAGGTCATCCGTTGGGCTATGTCTGTACTTCTAGAAAACGCAACTGCGTAATTCTACGCTCAATTTTGTACGTTGTGCAAAATTTGATGTCAATCTGACTAACACGAGGAGTTCGATGCCCAATTTACTTGAAATCCATCACACTAGGCTCAATTCAGTACGTTATGCCAAATTTCGTGCAATTCGAAGGATATATAGCGACTTTGGGGCACCATTTACATGAAATCGGACGGAACTATATGTGGGAGCTATATAGAAATCTGGACCGATTTTCTAGAAACTTGGCAGACATCATTCTAGGCTCAATTAAGAACATTATAACAAATTACGTGCAAATCGAAGGATATATAGGGACTTTGGTGCACCATTTACATGAAATCGAACGAAACTATATATGGGAGCTATATCTAAATCTGGGCCGATTTTCACAAAACAAGGCAGACATCACTCTAGGCTCAATTCAGTACGTTATGCCCAATTTCGTGCAAATCGAAGATATATAGCGACTTTGGTGCACCATTTACATGAAATCGGACGAACCTATATATAGGAGCTATATCTAAATCTGGGCCGATTTTCTCGAAACTTGGCAGACATAACTCTAGGCTTAATTCAATACGTTATGCCAAATTTCGTGCAAATCGAAAAATATATAGGGACTTTGGGGAACCATTTACATGAAATCGGACGAAACTATATATGGCAGCTATATCCAAATCTGGACCGATTTTCACGAAACTTGGCAGACATCATTCTAGGCTCAATTCAGTACGTTGTGCCAAATTCCATGCAATTCGAAAGATAGATAGGGACTTTGGGACATCATTTACATTAAATCGGACGAAACTATATATGGGAGCTATATCTAAATCTGGACCGATTTTCTCGAAACTTGGCAGACATCACTCTAGGCTTAATTCAATACGTTATGCCAAATTTCGTGCAAATCGAAAGATATATAGGGACTTTGGGCACCATTTACATGAAATCGGACGAAACTATATATGGGAGTTATATCTAAATCTGGACCGATTTTCTCGAAACTTGGCAGACATCACTCTAGGCTTAATTTAATACGTTATGCCAAATTTCGTGCAAACCGAAAGATATATAAAGACTTAGCGGCACCATTTACATGAAATCGGACGAAACTATATATGGGAGCTATATCTAAATCTGGACCGATTTTTACGAAACTTGGCAGACATCATTGCATACCTAAATGATTAGGCTGTACCAAATTTAGTGCAAATCGAAAGATATATAGGGACCGTTTACATCAAATCGGTTAAATATATATATGGGAGCTATATCTAAATCTGAACCGATTTTTCCCAATTTCAATAGGGTTCGTCCTTGGGCCGAATAAGTGACCTATGCCAAATTTCATCCAATTCGGATCATAAATGCGACCTGTACTTTGTTTACAATTTAACATGGACAGACAGACAGACGGACGGACGGACATGCATAAATCGACTTAGAAAGTGATTCTATGCATATTCTCAAAAGGAACCATGTGTCTATCTCGTTTCCTTTTGCCTGTTACAAGCATATGCACAAAGACATAATACCCTGTACCACAGTGTGGTGAAGGGTATAAAAATTGAGCAAACCAGAAAAAACGAAGGCATTTTGTTTAACATATTGCCAAAACACATACACACACGTAGACATGGCCACACTCGCAATTTCACACATATATTTATGTATGAGTGGATTTGAAGAAAGGAATGGTGTGCGTGCCGACATACGACGGTTGTGTTCCATTTAAATGTGGTATTGTTGTCCTTTCTCCTGCTGCATTCATTTCTGCTGCTACACAAAAAAGAACAAATGAGTGCGAATGCACATGCCATTGCTCCAATTGTTGCTGCTGTTGTTGTTTTCTTTTGTTGTTTCTTCGTCCATTTTTTGTCTATAAATGCAGTTACGGTGGGGGATGTTTTGCATATATGTAGGTAGGTATACGTGAATTATTGCAGTTTTCTCGCCTTGGTTTGGATTTTGACAAACAGATTTTATATACAGACATACTGGAATTTATACCATTTATTATGTCGAAAATTTAAATAATTAAAGATTTTTCATGCATCACAAAATACAGGGGACATTTTTTTCCTTCAAAGAATAAAATCAATGTGAAATAATGTCAAGAATAATTTAAAAGTGTTTAATGTCTGTATTTGTTTATTCCATTGAAAACTAAAATTCCATTATTTAAATACAACCAGACATAAGTAATTAAATCAAGCAGATAATCAGGAATGCCAGACAAGGACACTTTTTTGTTGCTGTTGTTGTCTTTGTTTCAATTAATATTTCTCTTCTATATAATGTAATTAATACTATTACAAAAATCAAAAACAGAAAGGTATCAGATTTTGATTAAAGATATTTGATTGTTTTGCTTTATCCTTTGATATAATTGTTTATAATGAATAATGATTCACGGAATGTCTAGTTATTGTGTCTACAAAGACAAAAGTGTTGAACGTTCATTAATTTAAATGAAAATACACCTTCAAATCATTATCTAGATCATTAATGTTTACAAACACAACGCAACGACTAAATAGTCGTACTCTAACTACATTAATCCAATTTAGAAGAAATGCTATTTATTTTCAAGGAATTGTTCAATGGGGTTGCCGATTTTCTATTATATAAAATCGATTTATTCATTATTTAGGGGGGACCCCCACTTTTGAAGATATAGCCGATTTATTGTGTCAGCATCAAGCGATGGCAAGAGTGATTCTCAAACTTTAAAATAATTTTTCATGTTTTACGATTGACGGGCGCATTCGTCCAATCGGTTCCAAATTTGAACTCATTTTTCTGTACATGCATAGCTGTAGTATGTACTAGATAAATCCAATCGGTGAAGATCTGTCATATTTTCGAGGTTGGAATTTGGCAAAAAGTAAACGATTTTCAAAAAAAAAAATAAATAAATAAATAAATAAAAAATAAAACCATTGAGCGGAGTAGTATAGTCGGACAGGGCCGACCATACGATACCCTACACAACTACCACGGAACTCAAATTTTCTGCGGATGTTTATTCGGAGCCTGGGGAATATTACGTGATATTTGCACCCTCTTGTCCGATTACATATTTTCCGAATATTACGAGTATTCAGTACAGCTATTGTCCTGATTCCCTTCACCGTGGGTGGTTTTGTGATGTTCGGCTTTCATTTGTGGTCTATAGATCGACTCGAAAATAACACAAAAATTAAGTTTTCGGTCTACTTCATTCCAAAATTATTATCTGATCATCACCGAAAATTATAGGCGTTGTTCTTGACCATAACTGCAACTTCATGGAACATTTCAAAGCGATCAGCGCTATAGTTCCGCTCTCTAGAGTAATAATGGGTTACTAACTAATATACGAATACGGAGATACCTGTAAGTATTTAGGTGTAATTCCCACATCTGAGCACATACAACAATATAATTTGTATTAATTTAAAGGCCAACCACTGCTCTTGGATATAATATAAACTTCTCGGGTCTATGTCCTTCAGGGGTAAATATATACGCTATAGAATACAAATTTTGTCATTTTTCACACAAAAGTCAGGGTCTATTTGACCCGCTAAATATTGACCGATCTTTATCGAAACATGCATACTTATTCTTTGGACCAATGCCCTTCTCCATGTAAAAATTCGCGATGCTTGGATCATAATTGCGTCCTCTGTAGCGAAAAAAAAACCGACAAAATTTAGTATTTGGTCCATTTCATCCCCTAAATATTAACCGATCATTCCCAAAAACAATAGGGGCCTTATTTGGCCAGAACCCAAGCTACATGCAAAATTTCGTGAAGATTGGTCCATAACTGTGTCTTGTATCGTGTTTACAAATTATAATGGCCAGACGGACGGACACACATGTCTAGATCGACTCAGCTAGTCGAGATAAGACGATCGGTATAAAATATTGCGCATATTAATTGATCTGTAATGTTTCAGGTTAAATCATAACAATTTATAATGAAATGTGAGTAATAAGAACAGGTCAAATAAAAAATTTATGAAAAAGTTTTAAGTTCGGCCGGGCCGAACTTCGGATACCCTCCACTATAAGTATACTGATAGATACTTAAAATGAAAATACCAAAACCGTAGGGTGAGGGTATATATCGGCAACGCTGAATGACACTATTTTATTTGATTTCCCAAAAACGCCAAAAAGTGGACCAATATTGGTGACATATGGCAAGGTGGAACGCCTCCAAATACTGCAATTTGGAGGGTACTGTTATATCATCACCACCACCAATGTACTCATGTCTTATTTCGGAAGGTTGTTGGAAGCTGCTGTTTCAATTGAAAATTTGTACGAGTACGTCCCTGGACACTATACTTTTAGCGGGACCAATGTTGATTACATCGTGTAGGAATTACTGAATAGTTTTTGTTTTCATTATATGAGGTGTTATGCCTAATTGAGGACTGATATATCGCTATTTCGAAACTATAGTTTTTACATCAGAATAAATTTCTTTACGCTAAATATTAAAAATACCGAAAATCCGTAGGTATTTATACCCTTCACCACACTGTGGTACAGGGTATTATGTCTTTGTGCATATGTTTGTAACAGGCAAAAGAAAACGAGATAGACACATGGTTCCTTTTGAGAATATGCATAGAATCACTTTCTAAGTCGATTTATGCATGTCCGTCCGTCCGTCCGTCTGTCTGTCTGTCCATGGTAAATTGTAAACAAAGTGCAGGTCGCATTTATGATCCGAATTGGATGAAATTTGGCATAGGTCACTTATTCGGCCCAAGGACGAACCCTATTGAAATTGGGAAAAATCGGTTCAGATTTAGATATAGCTCCCATATATATATTTAACCGATTTGATGTAAACGGTCCCTATATATCTTTCGATTTGCACGAAATTTGGTACAGCCTAATCATTTAGGTCTAGAATGATGTCTGCCAAGTTTCGTAAAAATCGGTCCAGATTTAGATATAGCTCCCATATATAGTTTCGTCCGATTTCATGTAAATGGTGCCCCAAAGTCCCTATATATCTTTCGATTTGCACGAAATTTGGCATAACGTATTGAATTTAGCCTAGAGTGATGTCTGCCAAGTTTCGAGAAAATCGGTCCAGATTTAGATATAGCTCCCATACATAGTTTCGTCCGATTTAATGTAAATGATGTCCCAAAGTCCCTATCTATCTTTCGAATTGCATGGAATTTGGCACAACGTACTGAATTGAGCCTAGAATGATGTCTGCCAAGTTTCGTGAAAATCGGTCCAGATTTGGATATAGCTGCCATATATAGTTTCGTCCGATTTCATGTAAATGGTGCCCCAAAGTCCCTATATATTTTTCGATTTGCACGAAATTTGGCATAACGTATTGAATTAAGCCTAGAGTTATGTCTGCCAAGTTTCGAGAAAATCGGCCCAGATTTAGATATAGCTCCTATATATAGGTTCGTCCGATTTCATGTAAATGGTGCACCAAAGTCGCTATATATCCTTCGATTTGCACGTAATTTGTTATAATGTTCTTAATTGAGCCTAGAATGATGTCTGCCAAGTTTCTAGAAAATCGGTCCAGATTTCTATATAGCTCCCACATATAGTTCCGTCCGATTTCATGTAAATGGTGCACCAAAGTCGCTATATATCCTTCGAATTGCACGAAATTTGGCATAACGTACTGAATTGAGCCTAGTGTGATGGATTTCAAGTAAATTGGGCATCGAACTCCTCGTGTTAGTCAGATTGACATCAAATTTTGCACAACGTACAAAATTGAGCGTAGAATTACGTAGTTGCGTTTTCTAGAAGTACAGACATAGCCCAACGGATGACCTATTTATATTTCTTTGAAGTCGATTTACATACTTTATGGATAGATCTATCTAGATTCACATTTAGATAAATATCACATATTTTATTTCATCCAATTTCATGTTAATAGTCCTGTTTAATATACCCATAGTGGTGAAGGGTATAATATAGTCGGCCCCGTCCGACTTTACTACTTTCCTTACTGGTTTTATATGAGGACTAGGCCTAAATGCGGGCTATAGTTCATTATCGAACCTAACGTTCTAGTTTTTTTATCTCGATATCCTCCGCAGGTGAAATGATTAAAACAGAGTCTTAAAGCCAAACCCAAAACTCGGAACAATTTAGATAACTATTTTAATATAAAAACCATTAAGGAAAGTAGTAAAGTCGGACGGGGCCGACTATATGACACCCTTCACCACTTTGAAAATATTCTACATATGTATCCTAACAGACGCCGCATTTTCGAAGGAACATTGACATGCAATTTAACGAACTTAAATCTAAATGTAACCCAATTTTCTCGAAACTCAACACATAAGCTACGGAAGGGACATATATCATTTCAAAGGACCGAAGATCTCCATGAACATGCAAAACAACAACAATAAATAAAACTACAGTAAAACCATAAAATTTCTGTAAATACACTTGTCATAAGCGAGCAAATATATATATAAGGGTTTTTAGAAATACTCCAACGTACAAAACATTAAATTATAGTTAAATTATAGTTACTTCAGTACATTGCTAGTCGGCCAAATTTTGGCTTTAGTGCACAATTTACATTAAATCGGACGAAAATATATATGGGGCTAAATCTAAATAGGAAGCGATTTCCACGAAACAGTTGCGCATATCGAAAGATATACAGGGACTTTGGTGCACCATTTACATAAAATCGGAGAAAACTATATATGAGAGCTATATCTAAATCTGAACCGATTTTCTCGAAACTTAGCACTTATCATTCTGGAACTAATTTAGTACCCTATGCCAAATTTCGTGCAAATCTGAAGATATGTAAGGAATTTGGTGCCCCATTTACCTTAAATCGGACGAATCTATATTCGGGAGCTATATCTAAAGCTGAACCGATTTTCTTCAATTTCAAATAGGGTTCGTCCTTGGGCCAAATAAGTGAACTGTGGTAAATTTCATCCAACTCGGGTCATAAATGCGACCTGTACTTTGTTTACATTTACATGACGGGCATGCATAATTCGATTCAGAAAGTGATTCTATACGTATTCTCAAAAGGAACCATGTGTCTATCTCGTTTCCTTTTGCCTGTTACAAACATATGCACAAAGATATAATACATATAATACTATGGGACTACCCCCAAAAAGGGGCGAATATTAATACTTTTTGGGAAGGAGACTTGTTACCATATACGACTAGAAAAAACCAGGTTACAGAGAATTTGGTTGACAAAAGCGCTCAATACCCCAAAAATACCGAAAATTGTGGGTAAGGGTAAAGGACTAGCCGAAAAAATAGAACTATATTTATAATTTTTTGAAATTTCGTACCTATTAAGAACTCAAATACGACCAACATACCCAAAATACTGAAAATCAGGAGATACCATATGGGGGCTTCCAGAAAAAGTGGGGGCTTCTTTACAATTATAGTTGGTATAGTTTTGGCCACCAGTGTAGATCCCAAGTCTGCCCGATTAACATGGAAATTGGTATAGATTTCAGGATGCCATGAGCATGTAAATATCACATATTTAATTAAGTCCGATTCCATGTCTTATGTATTCGAAGCGGTGTAGGGTATCATGTAGTCGGCCCGTCCGACTTCTGAACTTCATTACTTGTTGGACTTATCAAGGTTTATGTTGCATTTAAAAAAAAAAAAAACAAAAAGGCATTAACAATCTGATTTCGTGCAAGGCCGAAGATGTCATTGCAGTAAACTGTAGACTCTGTCACAAATTAAGGATAAAAATTGCCTACCAGAATAATGAAAATGTAGTTATATTTTTTAAGCCCTTACTTTATTTTCCAAAAGAAGTTATTCTAATTCATAAGAATAATTCTAAGAATACTTTCAACTAATATGATTTGGCTTGTATAGAAAAGGTCTTACATATAAATAAAATCCGAGAAGGTTTATTATTTTCTGAAATCTTAAATTATTTTGGCTTATGTTTATAGATATGCCAAACTCAATAAGAATTTAATATATATTGAATTCTAGAATCAGGTTGATATCAAACATAAAAAGTCTTGTCAATTTCAAAAACATGAACCTTTAACTTAAAACACATCATTACTTTTGCACTTTGAGAAATATTTCCTGTAAATGCGAAAAGCCGTGTGCATAATTTACATGTAATTGTTGAAAAATATATACGAGAGCTATATGATATGAATTTGATACAAGCCAGCACTATACTTAGGTCTCCTTCGACCCACAAATCAAGTAGCAAACCATGCACATTATCATACATATATCTATTTAATACATTTAAGTATGTTTGCAATAAATTTTAAAATGCCTGTCCTTAATCAAAATTAACCCCATTTATATTACAAAGACATAAAACACTAATAATTTTTATTTTTAAAAATCATTAGAATCATTTTACAAATTTCTAATTAAAATTAAATTCTTTATTGTCTCGTTAAAACTCATAATGAAAATATCATATTTCATATACTTATACACAACAAAAGACAAAAGAAATTCTATTAAATAAATAAATTAGCAAGGATCAAATATCAAATGGTGTTGTTGTTATTGCTGTGCTTGTGTGTACCAAACCAAACCTTAATGCTCTTAACTAATTAAAGTTACTTTTGATAGCATTTATCAAGTCATCGGAAAATATTTCATGTTTCAGGCCAATGAAGAGTAACGAAATGAACATTTAACACATGGCCCTCTTCAAATCAATTAGACATATTGAAAAAGCTCACGCAAAGAAGCAACAAAAACAGGCTGGCATTTTTTTCTGGTTGTTATTGTTGCTGTCTTTGTGGTTCAATAGCTGTCGTAATTATTAACAAATCCCAAAAGAAAGAAAACTCCGAGGTGTGCAAAATTAATTGAAAGAACATCGAACGCAACACATAACTACATTATAATGGAATTGGGAGTTTATATATAGTTAGCTAAAATGCAAAAAGGCGTAACTAACAAAAAAAATTGAAAATTGACTTTTTGAATGAATATTGTGAATGTCAATAAACTACATGTGTTGACAAAGTTAATTTTAATTTTCAATTTTTTGTTAGTTACGCCTTTTTGCATTTTAGCTAACGATATATATATATATGTTTTGTCTTCTTGTTATTATTATTGTAATTAGTACGAGGAAGATAATGCCTGTAAGAGGATCTTCTTTTTAATTTAATTTTTGTATAGGAACTTATAAAACAATGAGATGGGAAAAACTCGAGGGACATGAGATTTTTTTTTTGTCAAAAATTCCCACTATACTTATGATTTAAAAATATTAAAAAATATTATTTTCTTAATAAATATAATTTCATTGAAATAAGGGAAATATTAACAACGGTATTTCGAACTTTTGAGCAAGTTTTTCAACCAAACTTTTAAGCAAGTTTTTTATATATTGGGTTTTCATAGGGCATTACAGCTTTCTACCAAAAATTATCAACCATTTTATACGTTTGAACATTTATATTTTAAATTATTATTGGATGTTAAATATCGCTACAAAATTTGCTCAGTATTATTTCAATTCTCATAAGGAAACATCTCCAATTTTGATGTTTTGGGGAGTATTGACACTTTTTAACCGCATTGACTGTAAGTTGATATTTTAGGTTCTAATATGATATTCGATACAGTATAGCTCTTACATAACGGTACACGCCATTTTTGGTATTTTGAAGTTTTTCGCAGAATTTTCCCCATTAAAGTTGCTGTAATTTCGCATCGCTGTGTTTTGGAGACTGACATTCATA
>NW_026888613.1:0-99521 GCF_032173495.1 Musca vetustissima
TGCGAAACTTGTGAGTCTTGATGATGATTTCTAAACAGCCAACGGTCATAGCGTTTGCCCAATTTTATTACCAAACCTCCGTCATCTCTAGATTCCGGATTGGCACATGAATTTGTCTGTTTATCGGGGCCCGTTTTAATCTCACCTATTTGTTCTGCTACTGCAGCGTTGGTATCTAAGATCTGTATAGTTTTGACTTCGGCCTTCGGCGAATATTGCCCAAACTTTGAAACGGGTGATAAGAGAAATTGATTGTTGTTGTCTCTAATCGTGGATACCAAGATCATATCCGAAACATCGTTCATTGCTGAAATTGCACCATCTTGCTTCGTGTATTCCGGTGTAAATGATTCCTCAAGCTGCTGATTTTCGAAACGCTGTATAGGATATGGCATTATTGCAACTCCTGTATATGATTTTGGGTGATTTGCCATTTGATGATGTTTGGCGTCTACGGTTGCTACAACCTCTTGCAGTTGCTGCTCTTTGAACCATATCTCCGTCGGTGACACATTGCTCTTGGAACGATCATCTTCGGCAATTACTTGCTGTGGAGCATCCTGTGGATCTAGGTGTACCACTTTCGAAGTATATTCATAGGACATTGTCTGCTGGTGTAGCTCTTGCAGACGTGCTATAGGTTGATGCTGCCGAGCTTCCAAATAAGTCGATACTAAATTCTCGATGTATTGCTCCGGATATTTTTTCGGCGTATTTTGACCAAAATGCTGTGGAGCTAAAGCTGGTTTCAATGCGGTAACTTCCCTAGGCACTGGAGAATCTTCAAGTGTCTGAGTCACCGCTGGTGGTACCCTACCATTTGACGCGTAAGGTTGAAGACAGGCTTCAATAATACTAGGTATAAATTCCTTCATTCTTTGTTCTGCCTCCTGGCGGTATTCATGTCGAGCCAACATAACAGCTTCATTTATCATTTGCATAACCTCATCCGTGACAACGGGTTGCGGTACTCCTTCATTTGGTTGCTGAAAACCTGGGGATATATATGAAGGGCAGAAGGAATTATATATCCCTTGTGTATCTGACCGTGTAGGGGCTACTGGGTTGTAGGATATCATTGGTGGTACTGCTGTAGGAACAGTGAATGTTGTCGTAGTTGTAGACGTCATAACTCGAGGATCAGCTGTAAGCATCCTACCTGATCCTATGATTGGCCAATTGTATGCCATTTTAAACAACACTACTTTTAATATATAAATTCAAAGGTGCAAAAACGTATATGCGCTTCAAAATGAACAAATTTTAATAGTTCAAACCGTGTTAAAGGCAATATTTCATTATTACACTTTCTTCCCGTTCACAGACACTTGCTAAAATAAATCAAAATGAAACTAGAAGCAAAATCCAAAAAAGAAAAATAAACAAATGGATATAAAGTATTTCAGGTGGTGGGATTGCGGATAAAGATAGAGTAAAGATAGGTAAATAAGTCAAATAACTGCTTCCATCAAAAAAACACTTAATAAAGGATTTCTCTTATTTTCCAGGTATTTAGGTGAGTTCAACTACAAACTTTACTCGATCAAGTTAGAAGAATGAAAAAAGGTAGATAATTAAAAAAAAATGGAATAGGCGACTTGTGCAGACCTTACTGAAAGTGTTCCATGACAGTACGACCCTTGGTCTGAAGCCACGATTGTCGCAGGACCGATGGAACACCCAGGTAAATCTGCGGTCAGCTACCTAATTCCGGGTACTGGAATTAATAAAGAAACTAATGTGTTAATTATATTAGTATTTTCCAAACACTTAAATTCTTCTCCATGTCCATTTGTGTAGCAGCGCGTCTCCTAGCTTCTCATGGCTTGATTGACTCCACAAATGACTGTGAGAAACAATTTAAGAATTTGTTAAGTACTAAAGAAACAATAGGAATTAAACTGAACTATTGAGTTGAATACAATATGACAAGAATTTTTGGGACTAGTGCAATTAGAAGTCTAGATAAAAGACCAAACGACTAAGCCACTAGACCAAGAAATCTTACCATATTTAATTTATGAAAAATAATTGATGTTTTCCTTCCGTGTCTTCGATGTAGCAACGCGTCAGGGACTCTCAAAATTACCTAAACGGGACTCATTAAAGAACACGGAAAGGACATTAATTATTGTCATAAAAAGGACTATTGACACTAAAGACATATTTCGGGCCCCACGTTCTGGGCGCCATTTTGTAACAGCCGATGTTTTGAAAAGGTTTATATTTTATGTTCGTTGATTGGCTTTGCCGGTATGCTGGCGTTTTGCGCGGCTAAAGCTCGCCGGATGAGGGGTGGTTCTTGCCAACCAATAAACGATACGGCTGTACAAAAAAAAAATAAATCATACCGGGCTTTTAATTGAAATAAATTAATGAAATTTTGGGAAACCCGAAATATGCCAGAAAAAGAAAATGAAGAAAAAAATAAGTATAGAAACAGTTGTTCCCCGACGGTTAACCTGCCGAGGAAACTCCCACCCACCGAGATTCCTTCTCGCCATGACACATTTTTGTGTCCCTAATCTGACCTACCCCTTCCTCTCCTTTACCACATCCCTACCACCCGCCTAAAATATACTTCACACTAAATACATTTCAATCTATTTACAGAAAATCATATCATTAATTACCATATTTTTTTCTCCACTATTTTCAGGGTAATCTTCCCCAAAGCTCGCGTATGGTATGTTCGTAAATATATAGTAGCCTTTTTTTTAATACATTCCAGTATTTTTTTATACTTTCTTGTTTCTTTTTTTGTTTATATTTCAAATATATAGAAAGAGGCAACCAAGGCGTATCTGCCTTTGCACATTGAAGGCTGTCTATGTTGGTGGTCCCTAATCCTGGCCTGAGCTCAACCCCGAATTAGAACGAAAAATACAACAGGTGACCACAATTGATATATAGTAAATGCACTTGTTCACCCTTTAACTTTGTTCAATTTTTTTATAGCAAGATCAGTTTTGGAATATATTAAATTCGAAGCTGGTCGTCCGTCTGTCCGTCCGGCGTTCAAAGTTGGTAGTCGCTTTGGCAAGACACCTGGGCATGCCTGACTGGTCATGCCATAAAGTGATGATTCTCCCTCGTTGGATTGGATGCGCAATGCTGTGGCTCCGGATATTTCCTTTTTTAATTTTATTTTAAGCAAAATTGTTTTTTTTTTTTTCAAATGTTCATGCACCTTCAGTTGGTTTCTGTTTGTATTGTATTGCTGTTTCGTGTTGTCTTTCAAGTTCAAATCAATATTCCGCAATAAAAAAAATTCGAATTGAAATTAAAAAAAGATGTATTTTCTTCACTCCAATCAGGGCCACACAACCAATCTTCATCAAGCGTCAAATCAAAAAAGGAACGAAATTTATCCATTTCGTAAGGAAGAAAAGCTCCTGTCATCATCTTTTATTCTTTTGTTTATACTTTATTCCAAGGTAGATATACAAGGTAGCCGCATCGGGGAATTTCTACAACAAACATCGGTTGTTGTATTTTGATATGTCAAAAATATTTTGCCAAAACAAACAGATTGTCAAGATTTTTTTACACAAATTCTTGTAGAAAATGTTAATAAAAGTATTGCCAAAAAAGCTCTTCGAAATTCGGAGATTTTCATTCATAATTTTGTTTTTTTAATTTTTTGGTTCAACATTACAACAACATTTTTGACATTTATTTGTCCAACAGCTGGGCCGATGCGGCTACCTTATTAAATATACCTTGCTTTATTCCAATTTTGTCAGTCGTGTTTTGTTTGACATTATCCACAAACATATGGTTTGACTATTGTGAATGATCGTAAATATGCATGCTTCTTCTTATTCCCAATAGCAAACAGAGGCGCACCCCACAGTATTTCCCTCTTAACGACTACTTTCTATGGTGCGATCAAGGTAGATATACAAGGTAGCCTCATCGGCGAATTTCTACATAAAACATAGGTTGTTGTATTTTGATATGTCTAAAATATTTTGTCAACACAAACAGATTGACAAGATTTTTTTACACAAATTCTTGTAGAAAATGTTAATAAAAGTATTCCCAAACAAGCTCTACGAAATTCGGAGATTTTCATTTATAATTTTGTTTTTTAATTTTTTGGCTTAACATTAGGTGTTTCTGGTAACTTTTCTAGTAACATTTATTCAGTAAGTTCTAGTTCAGAGAGTAAGCCTTTCCTACTCTCTTTTGCGATAATACTGAAAAAAGTAAACAGACAACATTTAGTAAGATTTAGCAAATAAACAGCTGATTCAAGAAAACATTTGATAAACAACAAACAAAGGACGAACACAATTATTTGTATTGCATTTAATATTAAAAATAAAATGAATAATAAAGAAAAAAATGATCTGGTATGTTCCCCGGGAACATTTAAGCTCCCTGTATCAATACTTTGCATTACTTACGAATTTTCTTCCATTTTCTGTAATTAACTTCAAATTGAACTTTGCAAATTAAAAAAAAAATTTTAAATAATTTTTGTGTTTTGTCAGAAAAAAGCTGATCAGAAAATGGCTGAGTTGCAAAATCTTACTGAATAAAATTCTTTCAGTAAACTCCAGCAACTTTGTTGTTGTTCAACTGTCAAATTTGCTCTCTCACTTGACTCTCTTTTACTGGATTTTTGTGTAGACAGACAACATTTAGTAACATTTGGTAACAACTGTTACCAAATATCGAGTTAACAGACAGAGCTATTACAACAACATTATTGACATTTATTTGCACCAACAGATGCGGCTACCTCATTAAATATACCTTGGGTGCGATTCTGTAAATGGGTAAGCAGAATGGATAATAACCGTTAATTAACGAACATATTCGAATGTTAACGACTGATGGTGTTTTTACACGATATGTATTTTACATATGTGCTGTCACTTTTTTGCATATGGAAATCGAACTCGTCATGTGAAACATACGGAAATTTCAATGTGTCAAAACGATATGCAATTACATATGTATTTTTTTCCGAATAGGACGGGTTCTATTTTCGTATGTGAAACATAAGGAAATCAGCTGTTTGAATGAAACACATTGTTGGAAGAAAATATTTCAATTGCAAGTCAAAGAAAAGGCAACAATTACAAATTATTATTTCGTTTGTAGGTGTTTAATAAAAAAAGATGTTGATTTAAGAAAAAATAAAAGTGATTTTTTTGTTTATAGGTTATGTCATATGTAAAATACATATGCCGATTTGAACACAAAAATAAATGTTTTGTGTACGCAGCTAATTTTGACACACATAAGGAATTACATATGGATGAAATAAGTGACAGCACATATGTAAAATACATATCGTGTAAAAACACCATAATGTAGTCGCTACTTTACACTTATAGTACGTTTACATTTAACCGGATTTCGATAAGCCAGTGGGTTTCAATAGTCAATTCCCTTGCATATATGTCAAATAAATCCTCATAAAGTTGGTTATCCCGGTAAAAAAGTTCTAATGTATATGCCGTATTATATAAATGTTAACATAAGTTCCGTTCCAGAACCTAAAAGAATCTACTCATTTTACATGTTTTGCAACTTTTTACTCAACCCACAACCCTGGTAAAACATTGAATCAAATTTAAGAGAGCACAGAACAAAATGGAGTTCTCTTTGTAAACTTTTTACTCGAGAAATTTGGCCGAGTAAAAATGGTAAACAGGAATGCCTACTTCTGATTGGCTGTTATGTTGATTTTGAAGTATTGCCGATGTTACATATTATTCAATTTTCATAATTGGTATGTTTCTGTTCTTAATTATAGAAGGTAGTCTAATAGTACGTTTACATTATTCCATTCCATTGTGTATTTGTCAAATAAATCCTCATAAAGTAGGTTAACCCGGTAAAAATGTCTAATGTAAATGCCGTTTAATACGCTAAATCGACGAAGGCAATGCTTTAAATTTTCGGCAATCCTATGTTTCATTTTTCAATTTTGATATTATAACAAATTCCAGTTTTATTTGAAATGGCACAATTATTCAAGGTAGGCCAAAGCAAAATATTAATTAAATTATTTTCATATTGTGGCTTGTTATGCCAAAATCGTATACAAAAATGTATGTGTAATGTTTTGAAGAATATAAAAATGTATTCTAAAATCAATTTGTTTGCCGATTTCACAATATTGGTAAGAAAAAATTATGATTTGTGGAGAATATGATTTAGTTATTGATTCATCTAACCCGATTTTGAAACCCTGACAGTCCATTCATTTTTCGAGTTTTTAGTAAAATGTTAAAACTATGTCAAACGATGAATGTTATAATTTGAAAACAGATATACAGTGCCGCACAGAAGCGAGTACGTGTTTGTACTTTAGACACTAAAGTCAAAAACGTTGGTTGTATTTTGTTAGGTATTTTATACTTACCAAAACGACCTGAACTTATAAATTTAGAACTTAAAACTCCTTGTACATTAGAACTTTTTACCGGGTTAACCTACTTTATGAGGATTTATTTGACGTATATGCAAAGGAATAGACAATTGAAACCCACTCGGTTAACGAAATCCGTTTAAATGTAAACGCACTATAAATCTCTGACAAAAAATAAGAAAAATAAATTAACCCCAATGTACTCACTTCTACATGTTCTTGAAAAGACATAATTGGCCTGTTCCCGTACATCATAAATCTGCTATTTTTTTAACATTTTGTGTATATCATAAAAATTGTCATTATATTAAAACTCGTAGATTCTTGCAGTACTGGAACAGACCAACCCAAGATCTATGGACTAACCCATGGCCTATAAATAAGGTCACCAAGGGAGACCAGCTGATTATCGATACCTCTCAAGTTTGCTGTCAAAATGCATTATTGTGAATTGACTTCCATTATGAAAACGTAAACAAAGTCCATGGCCTCTAAATAAGGTCACCAAGGGAGACCAGCTGATTATCGATACCTCTCAAGTTTGCTGTCAAAATGCATTATTGTGAATTAACTTCCATTATGAAAACGTAAACAACGTCGAAATTTTTGACATTAGACTTGAGAAAAAACAGCAGTTTTCCGATTTCGATTGCTATCTTGGTGACCTTATTTATAGGCCATGACAAAGTCGAAATTTTTGACATTAGACTTGAGAAAAAACAACTGTTTTCCGATTTCGATTGCTATCTTGGTGACCTCAAGGTAGATATACAAGGTAGCCGCATCGGCGAATTTCTACAACAAACATCGGTTGTTGTATTTTGATATGTCAAAAATATTTTGCCAAAACAAACAGATTGACAAAATTTTTTTACACAAATTCTTGTAGAAAATGTTAATAAAAGTATTGCCAAAAAAGCTCTTCGAAATTCGGAGATTTTCATTCATAATTTTGTTTTTTAATTTTTTGGTTCAACATTACAACAACATTTTTGACATTTATTTGTCCAACAGCTGGGCCGATGCGGCTACCTTATTAAATATACCTTGGGTGACCTTATTAATAGATCTTGGACCAACCGTTGACACATTTTTTGTTGTAATCGATTACTGAAAAATAATCTAGATAAACGGAGGAGATTTTGTTCTTACAGTTTATTTCAGTGAACACTTCCATTGAACTGCTTTTACACTGTAAACAAAAAATCAATGTCCGAAGCTTCTGAAGAGAATATAAAATAATTGTAAACTGATACTGCATTTCATGTTTCTTTATATTGCAACTCTTTTAAACGGATATCTGCAGTTCTTGAAGTACAACAGTTTATATTTTAGAACCCAACATAGTATCTTATATCCCCACTTGCAGGGGTTCTCGCTACAGTGTCTATATATAAACTACTATTGGAAGAGTGTTGAAAATGTCCCACTCCATGGGAGAATTTGCCCGTTGCTTCCTGTGTCGTAAAAAACACACTGCTTCTCACAAAATTATTGATGGCAGCGTATGTCCAGCATCTAAGAAGAGCGTGAAAACTGTTCTTTTACATTTGGCTCGTTGTGGAAAATTTCAGCTGCTGGTATCCAAAGGAGAATGGTTGTGTCGTCAATGTTATATTAAGATTGTGGACTACGACACAACTTTCATGAATCTCACCCGTAAGCAAAAACTGCTTACCACATTGGTTGAGAAAGCTGTAACGACAATTGACAGCGATATTGAAGCAGAGTGCCTCCAAGAAATGTCGCACATGGAGGAATTTAATGACGAACACTTCTTCGATGACGCCAATGTCTCTGACCGAGAAATAGCCGAAACAATTTTTGAAGTCATTGGAAATGACAGTGGAAAAAGGAGAAAAATTGCAAATTATGGGAAACAAAGACTAGAGAGAAACATGGAGTCAGCTGGTACTGATAGTGACGAAGACCCCGAGTCACTGGGAGAAAATGAAACAATACAGTGCAATCTCTGTGCAATGAGATTTAAAAATCGAACCCAGCATCAAAGGCATGTCGTTCAAGTCCACAAAAAGTTTAGTTGCAAAATTTGCTCTTTCAGTCACAGGAACGAGGACTACGTGCTGCTGCACATGAACATACACGAGGGAAAAAGTGAAAATCAGTGTCGTTTTTGTAATAAAGAGTTCACGACCAAAATTAGTACAATCCGACACATGGAAGTGCATATGGACACGAAGAAGTATCAATGCGACAAATGTGGTTTAGTGTTTTCCCAGACAACAGTTCTCTATAACCACAAGTTGCAGCACGAAGCCGAAGAGAGGCCGCTACGTTGTGAAATCTGCAATCAAATATTTAAGACCAAGCGGACGTTCCGTCATCACATGGTTACTCATCGGGCAGACAGGCCGCGATATAGTTGTGAATATTGCGGAAAGACTTTTACTGAGAAATATACCCTAAAGGTTCACAAACGTACACATCCAGAATCAGGCGCAGTGGCAGTAAGTCAGAACGATTCTACGCAACAGCAATACCAAAACCACCAGACTCAACCTGTCCAATATCAGGAACACCAGGTCCAAACATATAATAATTCACAGGTGGTGTATACACATTCAACGACGCAACTTCAACAACCTTCGACTTCGTCCAACAATAGTGGGACGAAATTTGCTTGCATTATTTGTGATCAGCATTTCAGTAGTAAAGATAATTTGAATAAACACATGGAAAAGGAGCACGATGTTATACTAAAATCCCTGAGTATTGCAAATTTCACGCAGTACGAAGTTGTTTCAAATGATTCACGAAAAGCTTGTCACATATGCGGTCAAATATTCAGTGCCCAACATAATTTAGATTATCATCTTGTAAATGTACATGAGGTTACATTAAAATAAACTACTAATAAATAAAGTTGAAATTATAACATTTAAGTTTTGTTTATATTTTTTGGTTGGTTGAGATTAAAATAGTATATTTCTAAAATAATACTGTAATGTTTGGGTTGTACAAAAAATTTTAGACTTCTTAGCAAAGAGAATATTAATACTGAAAGCATTCAATAGAATTTTGCTGCATCAATGAATAAAAATGCTAAGTAAATAAACAGTTTCACAAATTTCTTATATTTTCAAATTTAACAAATTAGCGATTGATACATGATAGTACTAAAAAGGGACCCATTACACACTTGAGGAAACTAAAAAAAATATTTAATAGCTTAGAGTGTGGGTTATCAGTGTGGGTATATTACAAGTAATATAAAACAAGCATTATTTTTAATATTAGTAAAACGCCAAGATTGTTCTACAAACATTGTTTTTAATAGTTTAATAATTTATTTATTAAATTTAAAATAACATCAGGCCGTATTTAGCTATGCAATAAAAGTTTAGAACTTAAACAAATCACAACAAATACAAATAGTATATACCATAGAACTATAATGAATGGTTAAATGCGCATCTCTGCAAATTCATAAAGGCAGCTTGTTCTATTTGCATTCTAGTCGCTGCAAGTAAAACAAACATTATGAAATTACAGTATCGTTTTATAATAAACTGCGTATATTTAACTCGATTAAATAATACATGATCACGAATAATTAACTAGTGACGTCATAATTGCAATATACATACATAGCCATCGATTTCTGTTGTAGAATTGTTTATATAGTAATATTGTTTTTTTTTTGTTTGTTTATAGTAAGCATTTAATTTTACTTGACCTACATTTGGTATCTTATATTGTAATATTTATGTTCTTGCATAGACCCTTAAGGAAAATGAACGTCCATACTTAAGTTTGTACTATAAAAACAAAACGGTCAGCTTTATCTGTATGAGACGTCAGTCAGTCGTATTGTCGATTTTATATTAACTACTATTAATTTACAAATTTAACTAAAACATAGTAACTATGAAATTTTCAACAATGACTATGACATTGTTTTCTTTGTGTTTCCGAAAACAGCTTCGAGATGGAGTACAATGTGCATACCTTTGGCCATTGGTATCAATAAATCGTTGGGTGTATATCATCTGCATTATCGTCCATGTTTTTAATTCTCAGTTCGAATTTCCAAATACACGTTGGGCGTTATAACTTTTTTCATATTTTCATAGGCCGCATTCATGACACCCCAACTTACGAATGATCGTGCCGTATTAAATCCGCAGCCACGGTAGAAATGTGCAATGCTGTTACCACGTTCGCGATATATTTTTAAAAATGATTGTGTCATACTTTCTGCAGCGTGTCCCATATCACTTTGCATTGCCACCTTGATGACATTTAATGGATAAAATATTGTACTTATACTGGCTCCTATAATGGCACCGGAAACAAATTCTTGTGCAGCTTTTGTGGATAATGATGACTGTAAAAAAATACAAAGATTGTGAAGTTGCTAAATTTTAACATAGAACAATGGCATTCTAATTCTACTATTGACTATTTAAGACAAACTATTACCTAGGTTACTCATATATAAATATTTACTGGTCAACATGGGCGTGTATCTCTGTTCATTCTGTAGTGACTGATATATTTTTGGATAAATTTATATTTTTTACTACTCCAACAATCGATTTGATATAATAAATGCCAATATAAATCGATATTTACTCAAATACTGCAAAAATATTCCGGCCTTTTTCAATAAAGCCTTACGAAATCGAATCGTTCTATTAAGTTAATTCCCATATTTTGAGCTTTTTATTTCAAATATTTATTTATTTTAAGAAATATTTATCGCTTCTTCTGGTATGTTTGGAACATTATTTTCTATATTAAATGTGATTTTCCCGGTGTTACGTGTACTGTACAAATTGTAGCCAATTTTTATAAATTTTACAGATTTTTTTATTATATAATTATTTTTTGGAAAAATTGCGGTTTGAATTTAAAATTTTTTAAAAATATTTCAAACGAATTGAGTGCTGATCAAAAAATTGTTACCGTAGTTCATGTTTTAATTATGTGACCACCAATGTATGTACAAATTAATAAAATATTTATTTTTTAAAATATTTTTTTTTATACGTTATAGAATTACAAAAATTTGCGGTACCCATTTTCAATTACCATTAATTCCAGTATTTTAAGCGTTATTTTAAAATTTTTTTGATTAATGTCAATTAACTTACAATTAGGAATATTTAGTTAATATAACATCGCATTCAAATCAAAAGTATTCAAAAATGATTAGCGGTATTTTGAAAAACATATTTCGAAAGTGTCATACGACCCAACACAGTCTTACAAGCTATTCATAGGGTCCGACCACACAACAATGTAAAAGAATTGAAAAATATTTCGTATTGAAATCATTGCACTTTTCATTACGAATCTGATACATTCCCATTCAAAGTCTTATAGTCCAGGAATCATAGTAGTAAAAACGAAATGACTAGAAATGAATAACACATACAAAGTAGTCAAATTTATCTTTAAAAGGTGCACGAAAGAAAATTTACCAGAATTTGGTATTTTCTAATGTATATTATTTACAAATACGTTCGTTCATTCACATTTACATGAAACTTGCGAATGGAATGTAAGGAAGCCTTTAGAACTAATATTTATCAGGATAAATATTAATTTTAATATCAAATTTTTAATTTTAGAAATTAATAAATTTACACTTAACATTATACAAGTTTGTACTTACTCTTTGAGGTAAACGTTCACTAGCTTCTTCTCGCAATATGAAAAACAGTGCATTAGAAGGGCCATTTCTCCATAGTACAGGTACAATCCCTCTATACAGTTCCTTAAATCCATGATTTGTGAGAACGTATCTATAATTACCAATATACATAAATGATACATATATATGAATATGTAAAGCTCACAATGACCCACCTAAAAGCAAGATGCGTATTCGCAAAATGCTCATGATATTTCGAATGCGCCAGCAATGTCTGAACCCGCTCAAACGGCAATAAAATTGTTTCTACCGTTCCTGCTGCAATTCCGGCAATAATTTTTGCTTTGTACGCATTCATATGGTAGTCATCAACTAGATATCGCCTTGTACCATCAAAGATGCCGAACATCACTGACAGCGATATAGTTTTCTGGGCGAGAGGTGGAAACATACCGCGATACAAAAACATTAGTCCTTCATGCCGCAGCTGGCTAAATGCCGATGTTATGGGTACATCATGCAATATTTGTCGAAAAATCATTTTATATATAGGATATGTGATGCCAATATTTACGAAAGCAGCTCCACAACCGCAAGCAAACTCCCTCCAGTCGAACGAACCGAAGAAACGTTCGACGAATATACTGCGTCCAGGCGGAATGTTTACATTGTCGTGTGGTGTTTTTTGCCTAGTAGCCTGTGTTATATGGTTCGGTTCCACAACCATCGTACACTTTTATTTTGTTTTTATTTTTACTCACGAATTCCCAATGTATGCAAAATTATGAAACTGGCCGACGCTGCTAGCTTTTCAGCATTGTTTGTTGTTGTTCTGCAATGTCGTCAGCTGTTGATAGTTGTGCTAGCAAGCTGATTTCTTCTCAACAAGCGAAATCACTTCCCACCACACACTTTACCAGTTCTGAATTATTGAAAACATGATTATTAATTATATAATTGATTTTGAAATGTAAACACGCATATATTCCACAGCAAATAGTTTATATTAACATACGGGTTGCGGGTTCTTAACGACTATTTCTGTGCGGACAGGGTAACGTCACAGACTTGGGTGTCAATTTAAAAAAAAACCTAAGGGATGTAATGTGCGAGACAGGTCACGACGATTTCCAAAGAAAAAATAGAGTTGTGTAGTTCCGAAATGAACTAGTTCAAAGGAGGGACTCTGAAAAAAACCATCGGAACAATTTGCAGCATTTGTCTAGTTCTCTTAGTTCATTTACGTGGGGTTTGTGCATGTAACTTTTGTTAGTTCACTTTTCCACAGGCACATTTTTTGTTTTCTCTTTTGAAATTTTTGCTTGCTTTTCAACTAGCAAATTTTTCTTCGCCAAATTTGCGAATCAAAATACAAAAAGAAGAAAGAAAGAAACGTCAAAAGAGTTTACATTTCAAAATTTTTTTTAATATTTTATTTAATTTTTTTATATATTTTATTATATATATTGCAAAAATTAAATTTCACTTGCACAAATTAAAGCAACAGGTTTGTAAACAAAAGCCGACTGTGTGTCAGTAAAGCGAATAGGTTAAAGGAGACAACAAAATTGTTTTCAACGAACAGAGCAAAGCAGAATTTGCGTCTACCGCAAATTCTGAACAGGCAAATTTTTGTTTTTCTTCCTCGCACCCCTCTCGCCTACAAACTCTGAATTTGCCAAATAAAAATTTGTGGAAAAGGGGACTTAGCAGCACAAAAACATTTGTTTTTTACCCGATCATCTGTCGAATATATATATATATATAGGTTAGGTTAGGTTAGGGATGTACGGCTGTTGTAACAACCGTCCACTCGGAAACTATGTCCATTGTGATCATCCTTTATGAATAGGTGTACCTATAAAGAGAAAGAAGAAAAGATAGTGGAAGAGTAGAGAGAGAGGTAGTCAGAATGGGTGGGAGCGGAAGAGACATTATTTTAGCCAAGTCAATTTTTTGACAAAGCCTAGAATTAGGTTAGGGTCTATTTTGGAGAAGAAGACTAGATTATCAATTTCATAACATCCAAACTGTTTATGTCTTCTGCTGATCAGCGATGGACATTTGCAAAGGATGTGCTCAATTGTTTCCACTTCTTCTTCATCCTCACATAGACGACAGTAATCCTCTCCACTGGAGTCCCACTTAGAAGTGAGAGATCTAACTTTGCAGTGACCAGTAATGATCCCCACAACGATCTTAATCACCCTCTTGTTGTGATCCAGCAGCGAAGACGTTCTTATACGAGAGAATTCTGGCCAGATAGATTTAGAGATTCTGCATGCAGGTTCCCTTAGTCATCTGTTGCCGACTACCTCGCAATGGAACGCGCGGATTCTGCCAATGAAATAGCTAAAAGTACATTTACATATACGATTTTAAATCGACTCGATTAACGAAATCCAGAAATACACCCTAATTGTTTACACATACCCTTAATCATGATCTAAATGCCGATCAGCTGATGTTTGTTAGTATACATACAAAATTATTAATTTGCGCCAAAAATATTTGTTTGCAATTTGAAAAAGAATAGAAGAATTACCACAAAGGAAATGTTTTTGCAATACTGTGATCGTTTGGAAAGTAAAAAAAAACACCTAAAAACACAAAAATTCTATAATTAATTTTTATTTTCCTTTGATCTGTCATTTTTGTATTTGTCAGCCGTTAAATTTAAAAACAAACGGCATGTAAAAACAGTTGCAAATTTTGGTACATTGTGAGAGAGTTGTATTTTTTCATACAAAACCCGCGTTGCATCTCAGTAGTATCATGATTTCGATCATGATTTAAAATAAATCCTGCTGCACGATGATTTAAATTTGTGTGGTAAATCATGGTAAATTTAGCCTGATTAAGAAAATAAACCATGATTCAGCCTTTAATCATGATTAAATGTTATATGTAAATTCGCTTTAATAGGGGGTTTCACAGATCTCTCAATCAGAAGACTGGACGACTGTGACCCCCCTCGAGCAAGCTCGTCGGCTATCTCATTCTCTTCAATATCGTTATGTCCTGGAACCCAGCATAACCCAACTATTTGACGTATATCATTCAGAGCGGTTTTACAATCATGAACTACTTTCGAGTTTATAGTATGCGACTTCACAGCTTTCAGGGCCGCCTGACTATCTACGTAAATAGTCACCGGTCCTGTAATGTCTGTATTAAGTGCTTTTACTATCTCGGCCGCTTTCGTAATTGCAAGAATCTCTGCTTGAAAAACGCTACAATCATTGTTGAGTTTATATGAGTTTCGTATACCTAATTCCCTGCAGTAGACGCCTGCGCCAGTCTGTGAAGTATACAACCATTCCCTGTTAGGAAATTATAAATTCCGGGTCACTGATATGACTATCTAAAAAATAACTTGGCCCCATAACGATTTCTCTGCCTATAGCAGCCTGGAATTTGATCAGAATGTCCAATGGTTGGAGATTCAAGATTGCATTCAAGGCTGCTTGTGGTGTGCTTCTTAATGCTCCAGTGATCAGAATTGAAGCCGATCGCTGTACTAAGCTCAGTTTTCAGCTTCTTTTTATTCACCCCCTGCCACCAGACAAGACATCCATAAGTAAGTATGGGTAAGACAATCGTCGTATACAACCAGTGTATAATTCCGGGTCTCAATCCCCAACTCTTGCCCATGGAGTTCTTGCATGAATAGAGTGCCATCAATCCCTTCTTAGAGCGTTCCTCGACATTCCTATTCCACAGTAACTTGCGGTGTAGGACAGTGCCAAGATATTTAGCTTCATCAGAAAGGGTTAATGTCACTCCACCAAGTGATGGCAGACGGAAACTAGGAATTTTGTATTTCCTAGTGAAGAGTACCAGTTCGGTTTTTGTGGGGTTTACACCAAGACCTTTGGTGCAAGCCCAATTTGACAGGGTTGAAAGAGCACCCTCCAGGATGTCTGATATTGTCGTAATAAACTTACCCCCAACCAACAAGGCTACATCATCGGCATAGGCTACAACCTTTATCCTGAGATGATTGAATTTCATAAGTATCTCATTTATCACCAGAAGCCACAAAAGGGGGGAAAGAACTCCACCCTGAGGTGTGCCTCTGTTGACAGATTTCCTCACGGAACTCTCTCCTAGGGATGAGTTGATAATTCTGCTTTCCAGCATTCTATCAATCCATTCCGTAAGGAGTGAGGGGATACCTATGTCTAGAGAGCAGAATGGATTGCCTCTAGCTTCACATTGTTGAAAGCTCCTTCGATGTCGAGGAATGCTGCCAACGTGTAGCCAGAGGACTCCATATTCTTCTCGATGTATCCAACCACCTCATGCAGAGCTGTATCCACTGATCTGCCCTTGATATAGGCATGCTGGGATTTACTAAGTTTATTACGGTCAATGGTATCTCTAATTTCTCAGTCTAGTAACCTTTCTAAAGTTTTTAGTAGAAAGGAAGAAAGACTAATCGGTCTATAGTCTTTAGGTACCGTATGACTCGGCTTCCCGGCTTTCGGGATGAAGGTCACGGTAACCTCTTTCCATAGACTGGGTATGTACGACAAAAGTAAACAAGCCCTAAAAATGTCCTGCAGATATGATATTATCCGTTCATCTGCGTGTTGCAGCATGGCCGGTGTTATACCATCTGGACCAGGAGATTTGTAGGGTTGAAAACTATTTATCGCCCATATCATTTTTGGGTATCTTATAGTGTCTTCTATCATCTTCTCCTCTTCCCTCGTCCGAACTGTAGGCTGATGCACACACTGCGCATCTTCCCTATAGTCCTTACAACCAGGAAAGTGGGTTGATGATAGAAGATCAAGAGTCTCACTACCAGAGTTTGTCCACGTTCCATCACTTCGCTTAATACTTCCTATGGATTTTGGATCCTTAGAGAGTACTCTGCGGAATCTGGCCGCTTCGTTGACTCCTTCGATCGACTCGCTATAGCAGACCCAAGACTCACGTTTAGCTTTCTTGATTTCGCCCTTGTACCTATTGAATTGTCTTTTATAGACATCCCAATCTGTACTGAGCTTTGTCTTACTAGCTCTATTATAAGCTTTCCTTGCAGCCTTCCGCAAGGTTGCAAGGTCCTGTGACCACCATACCGGCTGAGATTTCTTCCCAGGGTATGTTAGAGGACAAGATGCCTCATAGCTCTTCAGAAGAGTGGCCGTGACATTTTTCACAGCTAATTCAACATCCTCAACCGTTTTGAGATCATTACGATCCCGAAAAGAGGCTGCTGTTTTAGCTTTGAATTTGTCCCAGTTCGTCTTCCGAGGATTCCTATAAGGTTTCTGTTTAGCTCTAGAGGTAGGAATCTGGAAGGATATGAGTCTATGATCCGAGAAGGAACATTTCTCAGACACCTCCCAGTTTACGACCCCAGAGTCGTCCATATTTGTGAGGGTTATATCGATGACTTCACCTCTCACCCTATTAACAAAAGTTGGTGTATTGCCTCTATTACAAATTCTAAGATTATAGCTAAGTATAAACTCGAAGATGGACTCACCTCTTGTGTTTGTGTTGCTGCTTCCCCAATAGAAGTGATGTGCGTTGGCGTCACATCCCAAGATGATATCACCAACTCTGCTCATCTCCTCCAATAGGCGGCATACAACAGTGCCGGGTGGGTCAGGAGCTTCATAGGGAAGATAGACGGCAGAGACTATCAGTGGCTTCGTGGTACCTCTGTCTAGTCTTGCTGTCGTCATATCTCCATTGCTGAAATTAGAAAGAAGCATTAAATTTAACTCCTTTTTAGCAAGAATACACGTTCTCACCTTCTCTCCATTGGAGGTAGACAAAAGCGTGTATTTGGTGTCGCCCAGTCCAGTCACCTTACCTTTGTACAGGTAAGGTTCCTGGATGAGCGCCACGTCGATGTTTGAGGAAGAAAGGGTGAGTAGCAGTTCAGCAGCTGCTGCTCTACAGTGATGCAGATTAATCTGAATCACGTTAAGCGCTTGCTGCTGCCTGCCTATTGTTTTGGAGTGGTGAGGCGGAAACAAAGTTTCCCCATTCCATAAACAAGCTCACCCTTGTTCTTCCTCAAGTACTCCTCTCCCGCAGAGTCAGTAGCGAACTTCGCGACTACACCGCCGTTCCTTTCAAACGAGGCGAGGATTCTCCACCTCCTCGTCTGAAGGCCGTCGTTCTGCTTCTCCAATAACCTCAGTGTCTTCTCCAGCCCCTTGAAAGGTTTTGGGATAAACACCGAGGTTACCATACCGCTCGGTATCTCTCGAACCGCTACGGCCGCCAGACGACCACCCTCCCAAAGGGGGTCCAGGCTGTTGATTGTCTTCTTAAGAAAATCTGAAGTCTTCTTAGTGCGACAATCAACAACCTTTACTCCTTTGTAAGAGGAGGTCAGGCCAAACCGCAGGCTCTCTCGATCAACCTCGTCGGACAGGAAGAGGTCCTTCAGATAGCTGTCGACCAGCTCCCATCTATCCTCACTGATAAACCCGTCAGGGTCAGCTCGGTCGATGATCGCTACCCGCAGATCTTCCGGAACCTCTTTCGGATCAGCAGAGTCGCTTTGCTCAGTTGTAGGTGTCTGGGCTACCTGCTTCGAGACAGCGTGTTTGGTTTTCACCCATGGTACAATTATAAAAGGTAACAGCAAATCCCAGCTGATTTGATTCCAACGTAATACTAGTGTCAATATGAATTTGACAAAATATGTTTTTAAAAATCACCCAACAGGAAAATTAGGAACGCAAACAATTTGAAATTGTTCTTTATTAATGTGCTCCCGTATTCAATTTACTCAATCTGCCTGCTGGGAAAGTTTGAGGAATCGCTATTCCCAGCATTGTCATATGTGTTACACATGTATATGGCAATGTCTCAATTAAAGGAAAGATGTGGAAGCGATAGAAATATAAATTTGATAGATTTTCATTCATGTTTTTCAATTTTTATTTTGAGGATTCGAAAATATTCCATTTTCAAAATAAAAATAATTTGATGATAATTTGTTTGTTTGTTTACATTTTTCTGTCAAATGAGTTGACACTAGTAGAACTTACAACAACAAATTTCCTTTTATTATTATACCATGGTTTTCACCCCACAATCGCTGCTCTTGGCAGGTTTCTCCTTCGACGCTACCACCGAAGCAAAAGAAGCAGAGCTCTGTACGGCCGACGACTGCGTGGGCCTCTTTGCAGCAGGTTGTTGCTCCTCCGAGGACCTCATTCTCTTGACAGCCGTGGGCTGTGGCCGAGATTTGGCACCCGGGGTAGCAGCTACTGCAGAGGTATGCCCAGCAGACGCAGGCACCTGCTTCGCGTTCGCTACCTTCTGCTTGACCACTAGCGACTGCCCAATTGTCACCGCCTTGGCTGTCAGCTTTGGCAATTCGGCAGAAGGTGGATTGACAGAGGGCGGTTGTGCCTTATCGGTCTTCTTGGAGGCCTTTTTACGGGCTCTCTTTCGGGCCGACTTCGACAGTCCCCTGCCTTCTGTCTTTGTGGATTCTGATGTCTGAGACGTCTCAGTACTCAGTTTACCCTTTGGGGGTGCTGAGGGCTTAGACGTCTCAGGCATCAGCTTCCTGGATGTACCGGGGCCATCAGCAGGTTTCTCCTTCTTAGAAGGGACTACCGCCGTGGTCTTAGTACTGGGTCGGGGGATCCTATCAATCAAGAAGTCCCTCTCAATGTCATCAGGATAGTTCCTAGAGAACTTCCTAATGAGTTTGAGGTTCCTCTTGATTAACAGGAACTCCTTCCCCGTGATGGAGTCGCTGTCCCGTCCAATGTACCGTTTGCAGAAATTTACTGCTCTCCGATACATTTTCTTGGCAGCGATCTCCTTAGCGTCAGCTTGTCTATCAGATAATGGTACCGATGAATCATCCATCTTAACGATGGGAGCCTCATCGGTGCCAGCATCTGTTTCAACAGCCAACTGCCTGAGAAGCCTCGCGACGTCACTGCAGGCCGTGGAGGTTGAGTCAATGTCTTCAACCTCGCCAGGGTTTGCCTCCTTAGTCAGCCGAGGGGACCCTCCTTGCTTCAGGGGAGACACCATGGTTTCTACCGTGTTTATCACCGTGGTTCTAATCACAGTGGTTTCCATAATGTCATCCTCGTCCGACAAGAGAGAGTCATCCCAGAGCTGATTTGGGATGCTCTCCTGACTGAGGCGGAAGGAGCCGGTTTCCTCTAGAAGGTCGAGGAGAAGATTCGACTGCCTCTCCAGGCTCGCATTTACGTCATCGAGAGATGGACAATTGGCTAAAGAGAGGTCCAGGGGGATTGCTTGGGTCGTCAACACTTGGGGGGAATCATTGATGTCTGACCTTGTAGAATTCGGGACTGAGGGTGTCAAGGCAGCCACACCAACATCAGTCGAAAGATCGCATTCATTGTATTGTTTTTTTTTGGGGGGGGGGGGGGGGGGGGGGGGGGGGGGTATTAAAAATTGGCTCCATAAAAAAGTGCTGTATGTGAGGATTTGAGGTCGACCATGGCATAGCCTCTTACCATGGCAAGGACTTGGCAACTAAGCCTGAAACACTTGTTGAGGCGCCCAGGTATCAACAAGGCTCCGTTCTAATACAGTCGGTACCCTGACTGCAAACCGTGGAACGCTGATAGGCACGAGGTCGCATGACACCCCAGCGTTAGGGGGGACACTTTAAGAAGGTAGTGTCCCAAACCTTGAGATGGATATATGGGAGGGGGCGCCATTCTCGCCTCGTCGACTCAGGGATCATTGGCACTCGGTCATTTCCTCCGAGACTCTCCCCTGAGCCCGCTGATTGTCCGCGACTGTTTATTGGTTATTAACAGTTACCCAACGAATGGTGTTGGGCTTCCCACTATCCGCAACCTGTGGACGCGTCCGATAGCATTCAGCTTTGCTCCCCGTAGGCGGAGCAAAGCTGAATGCTATATATATATATATATTGTGGCTTGTAATATTTCTCATGGTTGGCAAAATTGTACATCGAATTCAAGTAGAAACTACGCACTCGGACAGTTAGAGCGCATTTACAACGCTAGCGATGTTTCATGTTTCTGGGCATGTCGATTTTAAAAGACTTGTAACTATTTAAAATTATATATTTTTCACATAGATATTTTCCACAACTGTAAAAAACATACATGAACATTTTAGAATTTAAATTAAAAAAAAAAATATTTGTAATTATGATATTTTTTATCGGTGCCGTCCTTAGTCCTGATTTAGATTAGGCGAGTTTACTTGTGGCAATTTTTATCGTTCTATTTTGAACTTGCTTCATGCGTCTATACAAGACAATTCGGTAGCAAAAATATATTTTCTGAATTGAATTATTTTTTTCTGAAATGACACTACAAACAAAAACACAAAACGAATTGCCAGAAAATTGTCGGTACGAGCAATTTTTTTCCATTTCTATTCCCCTTGCTCCTCTCTCCATCAAACAAAGACTTGCCGCAAGTAAACTCGCCTAATCTAAATTGAGACTTAGGAACAAAAATTTTAAGGTTTTTATAGTCGGCATATTGGTGAATAATGAGCATATTTTCGATCATTTTGCCTCAAAATTGAAAATTTTTTTAAAATACCTATTAATTTTTAAAAATTATGCTTTGATTGGTTTTACATAATTTATGTCATGGTTTTAAAAATTTTTTTAAAATTGGACAACATATTTTATAATTTAATTATTTAAAAATTTTTTTTTTACTCAAGAAAGTTTGTCGAGAAAATTGTTAAACAGGAATGTCAACATCTGATTGGCCGTTGATAATTTCTAATTTTTACATTTTACAAGTTTCTGCTCCAAACTTTTCGAAATATTTTTTACTTTGAGAGTGATTGTGGCATTTTCCCATTTAATAGCGTTACTGTAAAAAAGTACTGGACATACCAAATAAATCCTCCTTAAAGTATGCTACAAAATACGATACAATTCAAAATAGTTGCCTACCAAAATTATGGCAGCTGATGAAAAATGGAGAAAATTGCTGTAAAATGTTAAACTGTTTTGGAGAACGTTTCGTTAAGATATTTAATAAAAAGTGGAAGTATTTTTTAACTTTGAATCGGCACACCTCGGGAAGTACGAAATGTCCTAATATAGGTGTCGAAACAGAAAAATACAAGAATACCAGCAAGGAGATCTAAGCCGAATTGTAAAGCTCATGGTTCATTCGACGCCGATATTCACCGTCGACGCAAAACCATAGTAGCATCTGTTGGCCATCACAATCCTTCTCCGAATTTCATCAGCTTGGTCTTCTCGCCGTCTACTGCCAGACCCACTTTGGCAGACTCCTTTTCAATTTGTTCAAAGGTGGCTGTTACCGCTCGCAATGTTCGACCCATTATATCAATGTCATCGGCGTAGGCGAGTAACATGTGTTGTTTGGTGTACAGAGTGCCATTTCTGTTCACCTTTGCGTCTCGTATGACCTTTTCCAGTAGGATGTTAAAAAGATCACCTTGTCTGAATCCTCGTTCGGTATTGAAGGACTCAAATAGGTCCTTTCCTACTTTAACTGCTGACCTTGTGCCACTTAAAGTTATCCTGCATAGCCGTATTAATTTTGCAGGAATGCCGAACGCAGACATGGCTTTAAACACCTCTGAACGGATAGGGCTGTCGAATGCGGCTTTATAGTCGACAAATAGGTGGTATGTGCCGATGTGTTTTTCGTGGGTCTTTTCCAGGATTTGGCGCAGAGTGAAAATTTGGTCAATGGTGGATTAGCCAGGTCTGAAGCCGCATTGGTATGGTCCGATGATGTCATTGACCATTGGCTTCAATCGTTCACACAGCACACTGGATAGCACTTTATATGCGATGGGAAGGAGACTTATTCCTCTATAGTTGGCACATATAGTCTTGTCTCCTTTTTTGTGCACGGGACACAGGATGCTGAGGTTCCAATCACTGGGCATGCATTCACCTAGCCAAATTGTGCTAATCAGCTGGTGCATGCTCCTGACCAGCATCTGGCCACCAGACTTGAATAGTTCGGCTGGTAATCCATCGGCTCCTGCTACATTGTTGTTCTTGAGCCGTTTAATTGCTTTTATCATCTCATTTTGGCTAGGTGGTATACACTCTATACCATCATCTCTTATTGGTTCTGGAGTATCTTCTTCATCGCCACTATTTGATACTAGAAGTTTTCGAAATGCTCCTTCCAGATCCTCAACACGCTGTCTGTATCTGTCACCAGGTTCCCTTCTTCATCTCTACAGGAGGATGTGCCTGCACCAAAGCCTTCGGTTTGGTGTTTTACTCGCTGGTAAAATTTCCGGAATTCATTCTGACTCCTGTACATCTCGATTTGCTCACGCTCACGTTTTTCTTCTTTTTTCTGAAAACAAGTTTCCCTCTCTCCTTTTCTCCCGATAATTCTCAATCACGTTACGTTTTGCTACTGTCTGCAGGGTTGCCCTATACGCTGCGTTTTTCTCGTCAGTAGCATTGCGACACTCTTGATCGTACCATGGGTTTCTTGGTGGTGGTTTTTGGTACCCAATTGTTCCTTTTGCTGCAGTTTGTAGGGAGTGGGCAATTCTTTGCCATTGTGCTTCTATACTATTATCGGGACAAGAAGTGCTTTCTTCAAGCACATGGGTAACTTGAGCGTAGTAGGCCTCGGCTACCTGTTGTGTTTGCAGCTTTTCGACGTCGAGTTTCCGTGTTGTATTAGATCGCACCTTTGCTGCAACATTAAGACGGGTATTCTCTCCTCGGATCGATCGGACGTCTAAAACACTGGATGAATGCCTTCCGTCTATCACAACATGATCAATTTGATTTCTCGTTACTTGATCAGGAGAGATCCAGGTGGCCTTGTGTATATCGAGATGCTTGAATCTGGTGCTGCTAACTACCATGTTTTTTTGCTGCCGCGAAGTCAATCAACCTCATGCCGTTGTCGGATGTTTCTTCATGAAGGCTGAATTTTCCGACGGTGGGGCCAAACATATTTTCCCTACCGATTTTTGCATTAAAATCTCCTAGCAGAATTTTAATGTCATGGCCAGGGCAACGGTCATATGCTGTTTCTAGGCGCTCGTAAAATATGTCTTTAGACTGTTCATCTTTATATTCGGTCGGAGCATGGGCGCAAATTAGACTGATGTAAAAGAACTTCGCTTTTATACGGATTATAGCAATTCACTCATCTACTGGAGTGAAACTGGAAACAAGGTCTTTTATTCTCCTGTTAACCATAAATCCGCAGCCAAATTTATGTCTCGTTTCATGGCAGCTATAATACAGGGCGTAATCGTCTGATTTACTTACGCCTGTCCCTTTCCATCGCATTTCCTGTAAGGCAATAATATCGGCTTTGTACTTCTCGAGTATATCCGCCAAAGCGAATACTGCGCCTGTTCTGCACAACGTGCGTATATTCCAAGTGCTGATTCGCAGATCGTGGTCCTTTATACGTTTGCGGGGGTCGTCAACATTAGGGGGGTTTGGTTTTCTTTTTCTTTGCTTTTTCATAGTAGATTGGGTTTTCCGAGAGTGGGCAACTAAGCCGACGCCTGAACCCATAAAAATAAAAATTATATGTTTAGACAAATTAAGTTCTGAACGGGCTACCAATAATTTCAACACATTGGGCCGATGAATAGCTGTACACCGCGTTATTTACTGAATATCAGTCCGCTTTTAGAAGGTAATAATCGCCTGGTACTAGGGGATTTCAATGTCCACCATGAGTTGTGGCATTCCGTCCTAGGTAATGACCAGAGGGGTACAGCGCTGGCTGAGCAAATTGATAGCTCAACATTTTGCACGGTTAATGAGGATGCCCCCACGAAGATAAGAGGAGATTGCCACAGCTCGCCAGACATTACCATTGTGGCACCGGGTCAGATAAATGACGTAACCCGTCATTTTACTAGGCTCAGACCACCTTCCGATCATCGTCTCCGTAAACAGACCACCAGGCTTCATAACCTCTGAAAGCCGTACTTTCCTGAACCATGGGAAAGCTGATTGACCTGGCTTCAGAGAGCTGCCCGCTCCCTCAGACACTCCACGGTTAGCTGAGAGGAATTTCCGTAAAATCATCACTACTGCTGCCGCTCGCTTCATACCTGCTGGTCGAATACCCGAAGTAAGACCTAACTTCCCAGCAGAAGCAACGGTAAACCCCGTAGAATGAAACAGGGAGTTCCCCAAGGAGGGGTGATATCTCCGGAACTGTTGAACGTCTACCTTTCTGATATTCCACAACCACGGGACGGCATAGAGATCGTAATGTATGCGGATGATTGCACGATCATCATGGCGTTGATGATATATGTGAGAGGCTAAATGTCTACATAGCCGAATGAGGAATATGAAAATATCCGTCACCAAATCAACAGCCACACTGAGCATAATGGTCGATGGAGAATTGATTCCGACCACCAACTACCTCAAGATATTGGGAGTAACGTTTGACAGCCTTTTCAAGTCGTCCGCGCATGCCACTTCTTTATGCAATAAGCTGAGAAGTAGGAACAAGGTCCTCAAGTCGCTAGTCGGCAGCATTTGGGGCGCTGACAAAGAAACCTTGTTGACCTCTTATAAAGCAATAGGCCGGTCAGTGGTAAGCTATGCGGCGCCAGTGTGGTTCGCGAATGTTAATGATACGCAGTGGAAGAATATTCAGACCTGCCAGAACGCTGCCCTGAGAACTGCAACAGGGTGTCTCCTCATGACTTCTGTGGACCATCTTCATGAGGAGACGAAGATCTTACCCGTCCATCGTCACAATTATATGTTGTCGATCCAGTACTTGCTTGGGAACATCCCTGCCATAGCCTTATGGACAGGACTCCCCCCACCCAGGCACGTCAGGAAAGATCTTCATGATGTAGAGAGAGAGGTCCAAAAGTACAAGCGTGAACCCCTAGATCAAGAAGCTTATAAAGCAGGTCTGAATGGTATTCACACGGATGCAGTCGCTCAGGCAGTAGAGAAATATCGAATAAATTGGAGACCACCCCCATCCATCGCAGCAGAGGAGAAGCAGCTGCCAAGGCAAACACGAGTAGTCTTAGCTCAACTAAGATCAGGATGGTGCAACCGCCACAATTCATATTGGGCAAGAATTTACGGCTCGATACCTAAGACACGTCCGGCATGTGGACTAGGTTTGGAGGTAGAAGAAGCTGAACCAGACGATGCATGACAAACGACATGTATTCTGTTGCTACAACAAAAAGAACACATTGGGTTAAAAAAATGAGCTGTGGTGAAGTCTCCCAGCTTCAAATCATAAATCAGTCATTTTTAAATGCCTGGATCAAAACGTATTTGAGTAGTTCCGATCCCTAAATTGTTAATATTTCCAATTAATTTAATTTAATTTTTATTCAACAGTAACATGTATGCAAACTATAAATATGTTAAGAGAGCTAAGTAGTTCCGACCCCTCACATTAAATTTGTATTGCCCAATTAATGTTAATATTTAAGAAGTTGAGTAGTTTCCATCCCTCCCTTTTAAATAAAATTTTTTTAATTTTATATATTTATATTTTATTATTGTTTGAGCAGTTTACACCCCTTTTTGAGCAACATTAATTCAATTTGTCAGAATGAAAATTATATTTTTAATATTTTTTACCTTAATTTACATTTATAATTCTACTTGTACATAGTAATTGCTACTTTGAGTAGTTTCTAATATATAGTGTGTGTAGTTTATATATAGTGTGTGGGCCCTTTAGGACAGGGCAGTGACAAGGGAGAAGAAATTCAAACGAAAATCGTATAGAGTGGGAGCAGAGGTTGGATATTTAATACAACACTTTATGAAAAATATTAAATTTAAGTTTCAAAGTAAATACGTAGAGAAACTTAATAAATACGTAAGTGGGAAAAATAAATTTCAAAATCAATTTATTTGGAATAAAAATTGGAGTTAATATCATATATCTTTATTTTAAAATTCATGGTTACAATTTGTTTTTGTGAGTGTGTTTATATGTAAACAGGACCAGCCCCAACAGTCAATAAAAATTATGCCAAAGCTGGCGTAAATAATTTTATTTTTTTTGCAGGATTTCATAAAAAACGCTTAAAATTCAAACTGTATAGTTTCTACTTCTCGACGTGCAATGTTAAAAAAAAATAATTAAATCTAGTAGATTCTTGCATTACCGTAACAGACCAAATAAGAAACTTTGTTATTTATAATTTGTTTACCATGGCTATATATCTCTTTCATCTATTATAAAATTGATCAAAATATGTTGACTGTAGTCTATTTCCTATAATATGACGAGAGCCTCAAAATCCCCATATCCAACGAGCGATCAAAGCAAAATTTAGTTTCTAAAACTTATTTATAGAGATGGCGATTCAATTTAGTAAAAATCGACTCGCATTTTTATTGAATATTCGAATATTCTGAATCTTCTATTATTGGAAATTAATTTCTGGTTTTCCTTTGTATATTTGAAAAGTTGTAAAACATTTGAGTAGAGGAACAGACCATAAAAATATCGTTGGTTCTTTTATACGCTTATCGAATGCACTTCATTCACATATCGAAAGTCTTGTCCATTTGTCGATCGGATCAGAATAAAGCGATTCGTTGTCCAAACCCAACCAAGTGGAGTTCCAATTCGAATACAAGAGCAGAATATTTCACTCTAGTGCGATGCATTGATTTAATCGTTGGAATGGAGTTTGGTTTCCAATAAGTAACAACAAGTCTGAGCTGGACATGATCCCATGAGATCCAATGAAAATGCACTTCATTCACATATCGAAAGTCTTGTCCATTTGTCGATCGGATCAGAATAAAAGCGATTCGTTGTCCAAACCCAACCAAGTGGATTTCCAATATGAATACAAGAGCAGAATATTTCACTCTAGTGCGATGCATTGATTTGATCGTTGGAATGGAGTTTGGTTTCCAATAAGTAACAACAAGTCTGAACTGGACATGATCCCATGAGATCCAATGAAAATTGATCCCAGCAAAATTACAAATAAAGACATTAATTAACTTAATATTGAAAAGTATCTTCACAATTGGATTCATCCATGTCATTGTCGGAATATTCGTTAGAAAGGTAAAGAAATTAAACGATTTTCAACTCAGTCAGGAATAGCAAATCTGTAAGTATTTTTTTTTTTTGATATTGGCAAGCTTTTATTTATTTTTTTTCTGAAGATATCAATTCCAATTCAGAACCTAAAATAATCTACTAATTTTACAAGTTTTGCACCATTTTAGTCGAAAACCATTCCTGAACCCACAAAACTGGTAAAACATTGAACCAAATTTAAAAGAACAGAAAAAAGACGTTCTCTTTGTAAACTTTTTACTCGAAAAATTTGTCCGAGTAAAAATGGTAAACAGGAAAGCCAACTTCTGATTGACTGTTATGTTTATTCAAAGGAGTTCAGAGTAGACTTCGATTAATTCCACTGTTTGAAAAATCTGCAATTTAAGTGTCAAAAGCTTTGTTATAGTCATAAATGTTTATATTTGATGTATCTTTCCTGAATAATCATAATTAGCGCCATATACATTATAAATGTCATATGATATTATAATAGAAAACAAAATACACTTCATTATCATTTTCTCAATATTTTGCTTTAGGGAGTTAATAGATGTGTGCACTGAGCGGCTCAAACAAATAATTTCAAATTTAAACTATTAAAATATGATGCAATAATAAGGTGATGTATCAAAACAAAAGCCTTTGTTTTTGTCTCACATGTTTAGCAACATTGCACATCGAATTCAAGAAGAATTACGCACTTTGACAGTTAATCAAGACATCAGCTGCTCTAAATAGACTACCTACTTATTGTGCCAATGCATTAAACATTCAATATGTTGGTGAAATACGGCAATGATGTAGAATGTATATTTTTCTTATTTCTATAAAAATGGCAATGTCTTCTGCAGGATATGTCTTGAATAATGTTTGTATAAAGCGACATGTTTAACACATATATATTTCTGAACATTAAAAACATGAGAATGCCGCTATACGATTACTTAGTGCCATCTATCTGAATTGTCTATGGTTCGGATCTTAACTACGATAACTATTCGGATAAATTATTAAATACAGGTGGCGCTAAAGTAATTTAAATTAAAAATTGGAAATTTTTCCGAAAACCAATTGTCGTCGTGTTCGCTATTGTGTGATCTGCCTATAAACAATTGATGAATGCCTTTACATTTTATTTTCAAAAATCAGCTGTTCATGGATGTCACTCATGGAGTTTTCACCCAAACATAAGAAATACTCTATTCACTCATTTCTAATATGAGAAAAATATAAAACGGTAACGACTAAAATAAACACTGGCATGTAATACAATAAACCGACCAGCATATGTTTTTGTGTGGTCATACGGAATTCAAAAAATATTCGTTTTGAAATGAATTGTTTAAGTTAAATGTCTCTCGCTTAAGGACAAGATTTGTATATGAAGGTCAAATCATCCATTTTCAAGCCATAGAACTATGGACCAGATATTCCAGTTTTTTGCCAAATTAGAGCAGTGGGTTTACGAAATAAATTAATATGCAAGAAAAACGTAAAATATAAGAAAAAGCTAAGTATTTAATATCTTGGCATATAGGCATATATAGGAATTGCATGAAATCACATTTTTATATATTGTCATCTTTAAACTTTGGTATACCTTAATTAAATTTGAATTATGGCCAATTTTGTTGAAAACGTGATCAAAAGCCCCCGTTTATGTGCGGCCGACCCCGAAACCTATGTCAATACTCATAGTTTTTGGTACGAAGGTTTGTACCCAATGAGAACTCTAAATATTAAATTAAAGCCAAATTGGTTGATAAAATCGCTAAAAAAAATAAACATTATATGGGGGCTATCCCACATAGTGGACCAAAATTGAACATTTTTGAAGCATGTCAATGTTATATAATATTTTTCGAATATAACAACGTTACCTATTAGGGAGACTGGGGCACCTTCGGCACTTTTTGTTTAGAGCTCATCATATCTCAGTACTTATTCAACATATATAAACACTTTATGGCTGATTATTGTCCTCTGACACTTAGTTATAAAAACTAGTACCAAAAGGATATAAAAAATTAGTATTAGTTAAAAATTTTACAGTTTTGTAAAAAAAGTCAAATTCGCCGAATGTGCCCCAACCCGGGGTAGCTTCGGTATTTGATGGGGCACATTCGGCACCATAGTTATAGCCTGGTAATTATCATCGATATCAGTCTGGTTGAAATTCAGATCCTTTAAAGGCTCTATATGGTTTCAATACGCGACAAAATGTTTGAATTTTAGGGCTATATTTTCTAGCGGCGGACGTTGAAATCTCAAGGTCGCACACACCATCAGAAATAGGTTTTTTTCCATCGCATTTTCGTCAATACAAGCACGTTTAGTCTTATATATGTAATTTCGAACCATATTAAAGGATTATTTTTAAAGACAAACTCAAAAACATTTTAAGGAAATAATATTGCACTATATGTATATGGCCGAATGTACCCCACTTTAAAATGTCGAATAAATAAGTTTATTAGCTAGAAATTTCAAACTTTGTGACAATTATTTATTTCGATATTCGTTGCCTATGTATCGAAACTAGTGATGTACGGTGAGAGCTTCATATCGTCACCCCTATCCGACGGGGCGTACAGAAAAATTCAACTTCCCCACTTTTGCAAAATATTGTGTACGGCCGTATTACCCAAATACGTCGAATGCATATCTTCAAGCGAATAATGCATACCGAAAAACAAAATTGAAAATTTATTAAATTAATCCAAATATTTTATGTTTACATTCGAAATTTCATATTATCTGAATATTTTGTTTTTATTTTCAACAAAAGAAAAAAATGAATAATACGTTCTGTCAAAGTTGAAATTGTTCAACTTGAAATTTTGTACGTTCGACGTATTTCGGTAACATTCATATAAATACATGTTTTCTACTTTTGTGGTGAAAAATGTCGAACGAGCTAGTTGAATTTTAGGTAGTGCTGTATAAAATATGAAATTTTGACTATGGCCTCATTTCAATGTTATGGCCGTGACCCACAAGGTTATAAAAATTTACTAGTGTAACGCTCGAAGTCTTCAGTAAATGAGAATTCACATAGACGACTGCTTAAGGAGTGGACCGATATTCCGCATCAGTTTGAAAGAAATATTTCGATGTGCAAAGTTTGGACATTCTGCGCACCAGCCAGGCGGGCATGTTTAAATCGACTCCAAATCGTCTGAATCGGATTTGGTCCAAAGGAACGTGGTTCTAAAACCAATATTTCGAGGAGGCACATTTTTGTTGTAGCAAAGTGTACGCAGAAAAAAATTTAATGAATATTTTTATAGCTTCATTCATATTTTATTTTTGTCCATACTGTACATGTACGTTTGCAACAGTTTGTTTTACTACTTCCTAACCACCGCCGTCTCTACGCTCACTCGATTGTGTTTAGTTTTGCATTCCATTGTTTTCTTTTTGTTTCAGACAATGTTATCGACCTCTGCATTGGCTTTTCAAAATTCGCATGTGTGTTTTCCAAATTATTTCGATATAAATGCAAAATACAATATATCAAACTAGTGTTAATATGAGCAACAAGACCAGTCGAATGTTTGTAATTGTATGTATACGATTGTTATAATGACTCAAAACAAGAGCATGTAAGAAAATAAAAAAGAAGAAACACGACACAAGACATCATAACAAAGAAATCAAAACTATAAAGAATTTTTCCGTGTCATAGAAAAGCCTTCTCTCTTTGATTCATAAAATGAGGAAGCCCGTTAACACTTTCTGAACTCTATGCATATAATATATGAATTATTTTTATCTGTGTATATAGCCTCATTAGCCATAAGCCTGAGGGTATAAAAATGTGACCTGCAAAAATACATGAAATCGACGGACATGTCTAAATAGACTCAGAAAGAGATCCTATTTATATTCTCAAAAGTAACTATTTCGGTATATTACAAACATAATACACATATAATGCCACAGTATAGGTATATTTATACCGATATAATCAGGGCTTCTATTTTAACGACTCACTCAGTTTAGGATTTTATTGAATGCGATTATATGTTCAACACTTGACTAATGGGAGATGATACATATGTAAATTCCATCCCACAAAAATTAACGCAATCCTTTTACATATTTTTAGTTTAGATTATTTACATTTCGAATTTTACCCATTGTGATTATAGTTGTTATCAGGGACGTACGCGGCGGGGAGCCCTAGGGCCCGTGTTATTTTTTTTTTCACAGTAAATTTATGTTTGCAACAGCGAATTTTTTCATTTTGTACTACCAGGCCCCCCCGAAATGAAATCCTGTGTACGTTGCTGGTTGTTATCATAACAAGCACAATGTATATATTTTTATTTGTGGTTTTATGAACAAAACTGGAATATTGTATTTATAAGGACATCAAAACATTTTTTTAACGAAAAATAATAAAACAGAAAATATCTGCACATCAGCACGTACATAATCCACAAACCTGCATACATACTTATTTAGGAGACTGCGAAGAAGAGAGGACAACTAAAATTGGAAATATACCAGAGTGGATATTGTTAATTTACATTGCGATAGCGAAAAACCTGTTGTAACTTTATTCATGTCGATTGGCCTTGAGAATTCCCAAAGTATGACGAAGCCCAATGTAAAAAACCAAATACTTGTCCTTTTGTTCAGGTAGTTGAGTGACTTGTTTGAACTGTAAACCGGAATCGACGGATTTCGATGAACTTAACACACACATTAAGTTTTAATTGGTTCGTTTATTAGTAAGCTATGTGTTTTCTTTACTAAACATTACATTAATTGATATAGACAATGTGTGTTGAAAAATAAATTTTGTCAACATCCTGATCGGAAAACAATTAGTTTTCCCAACGGCTGAAATATGAAATGGTCCTTATTTCCTTTATTAAATTTCTTTAATAATCTTCATAAACAAATATTATTAAAAAAAGTGCAGTAACGGCTGTAGCATGTACGACTATAGTCAATTTTAAATGTAAAATGTAAGTATACAAAACACGTTAATATAATCCCATGGTATAATAATAGAAGAAGAAGCAAGTGTTGTTGTACAACAAACTATATACTAGCGTCAACGCCATTTGACAGAAAAATGCAAACAAACAAAGAAACACGTTATATTTATTTTAAAAATGTAATATTTTCGAATCCTCAAAATAAAATTGAAAAACGTGAATGAAAATCTATTTCTTATAATTGATCCATTGCCACATATGTATATGTGTAGCACATATGAAAATGCTGGGTATCCCAGCAGGCAGATTGAGTAAATTGAATACGGAAGGACATTTTATAAAGAACGATTTCGAATTGTATGCGTTCCAAATTTTCCTGTTGAGTGATTTTTAAAAACATAATTTGTCATATTCATATTGACACTAGTATAAAGTTGGAATCAAATCAGCTGGGTTTGCTGTTACCTTTTATAATTTTACCATGATGTAATCCATATTGTTGCTGATGTTTGAAATGTTATTTTTTAAAAATAATGTTCAGCTTTTGTGTGTAAACTTGAATAAATAATTTCATAGAAAAGATCTCTTTTTATAACTTCCTAGAATGTAATGCCTTAAAATTGAGAATAATTTTTTTCATTAGCAATAAAATCTCGGATAAAAATTCTGAACATTAACAATGTAAATGGCGATATGACACCTTTAGATTTGTTGTTTGGTATTTCCAAATTGTAATTATACTACAATTGTCCGGCATTAGACAACAGACCTACCATAAAAAACTCCATAGTAAACAATTGAGAATTCACGGCAGGCTTTCAATTGTATGTCATCATTTGACCGAAATAACAAAATGAAATAAACGTAGTTTTTATTTGAATAACATATTAAGGAAAATGAATGGAATGTCTAGATTTGTGAACTGTGAGTTCGCGGATTTCAAAAATAATTTTAAACAGGGACCGAAAATAACAGTTATTTTTTAAAATGCGAACAAAAAAATCTTCATGTTAGAGACATGGGACGCCAATAGTGTCATATACCAATAGATTCGTATTGAGGAGCCCATTAAGGATATTGAGTGATCTTGAGAAAACAATCTCAGTTCCCATGTTAAGGATTATTTTTTAACGGAAAAAATAAACGTTGATTTTTAACTGTTAAAAATGATTTTTATTTTTTCCGTCAAAAATAAAAGTTGGGATTTTTATTTTTTGTCAAAAATAAGTCTTTTTATTTTTTCCGTCAAAAATAAAAGTCTTTTTGGGATTTTAATTTTTTCCGTCAGAAAATAAAAGTCTCTTTGGGATTTTTATTTTTTCCGTCAGGAAATAAAACTCTTTTTATGTAAATAAGTTTATACAACTTGTAATCAGTTATAAAATTACAATTTATAAATTTCTGTCCTTATTACAATAAGTGTACACATAAGTAATCAAGATCAAAGGTAAAAAATATTTGTTATACATTTTTAAAAAATAGTCTATTGTACCAAATCATGAATATAAATTAAAGAATCGTTCCCCTGACTATTAAGTCAAAGGTATATAATAACTATATGTTTATTTACGTAAAAAGACTTTTATTTTCTGACGGAAAAAATAAAAATCTCAAAAAGACTTTTATTTTTGACGGAAAAAATAAAAATACCAAAAAGACTGTTATTTTTGACGGACAAAATAAAAGTCCCCAAAAGACTTTTATTTTTGACGGAAAAAATAAAAATCCTAAAAAGATTTTTATTTCTGACGGAAAAAATAAAAATAATTTTTAACAGTTATAAATCAACGTTAATTTTTTCCGTTAAAAAATAAATAATTAAAGTGGATTTTTTTTAATTTAAGTCACATAATAAAAGTTATTTTTTACCTGATTTGATATAAGTTATAACCGTTACGGTCCCTGATTTTAAATTACAATGAATTTTCGTTGTCGTAGTAAAAAGTGATACATTCTTGCAGTACGGGAGCAGATTGTATTAAAATTGCATAAAATTAACATGTCATGCACACTATGGGTTTAATTAATGTTCAATCTGGTGTTCCTCAAGGTAGCTATTTAGGTTCATTACTCTTTGTTTTATACTTAAATGATCTTCCTTCAGTGATACAATTTTCTAAAGTTTTAATATTTGCACATGATGTGAAACTATTCAGCAATTTAGATTCTTCAAATCAAGTACTTAATCTTCAAAATTATCTGCACTTTATAAAGAATTGGTGCAACAATAACGGTATGTCTCTTAACCTTAAGAAATGCAAAAAAAATTGAGCCTATTTAGATCTCGGTCAATGTTTGCCGATTATTTTATTAGTTCTTACAAATTAGAAAATGTCGTTTCCGTTGTTGATCTTGGTGTCATCTCAGATGCGAAATTGCGATTTAACTTACACATCGAATCGGTAAAATAAAATTTTGTGTGCCTTCACATCTTCCTTTAGTGAGATCTAATTTTGAGCTAAGTAATCCGCTTAGATCACTATGTGATATATATAATAACTTGTATATACATATTATTACAAGTGCTATTCTACATATATAACTACAGATTGCAAGTAGTTGCCAGATGTTTGTCCTTCCTGTAGTTAGTTTAAGTAACTTAATTTCTTTACCGGCTGATGTTTTACTGTAGCCGTAGTTTCCCTACATTACTAACCCTCCATAATCCGGATTATGGTGTGTACGCTCTCCCTACGTTATGGGGAGTTGTCCCCTCGGTCGGCAGGGGCGGGTGCGGAGTGTCGTTGGAAACGATCGAAAAAATCCCAAGTTTTTATAACCTCCACCATGAGCGGGCTATGCAATGATAAATTTTGGGTAGGAAGGTTTGACACACAATTACAGTCAATTCGGTTAAAAGCGCGCGCATAATGATCAAAATACCGGAGGAATGGGTATACCGCAAAGTGGGCCCTATCCCCCAAATTTTTGCATTTTATTTTTGTCCTTAGAAGTAACTATGGGTCTATTGTTGCACAAAAAAATAAATTATCCTTTTATCGATGAGCCGTATTTTTCAAATATTTTATTACCAGTAATATTTATATCCGCTTAAAAAATTTTTGAAACCTCTGTGGGGTAGGTACCACAAATAGTGTCCCGATGGGTCATATTTTCCGACTTGATATAGGCTTGGCAAAAATATTAAGATGTGCAAAATTTGGTTGAGATTTGATATTCCTCTCGCTTAGTATGGTTAAAGTGACATTATAAAATTGGTTTTTAAAAAAATGTTGGCAATTTTGTGAAGATGTGGACCAATATTCCCGAACAAGATTTAAGCTTGGAAGAAATATTACAATGTGCAAGGTTTGGATGATTTTGGGGTTTCTTAAAGTTTACAAATCTTTTGATTATTAGTTGACGATTCATGAAATTGAGGACATCGTTTAAAAAAATGCTTTGGTTCCCAATGATTTGTTTAAATGTAAAATTAAAAGTTTTGTTAAATATTTATCAGGAAAATTTAAATAAGTATTTATCTTCAGCTATTTCCAAAAATCATTAATGTGGCAACAAATAATATTTTCTCAGTTTGTAACTAAGTATTTTTTTTAATTAATTACATTCACAATTTCGTAGCCTATACTAATGTGGAGTAAAAATCGTTCGGTACGGTTCACTGCACCCTTCTCATAACTGTTTGTTTTTATTTTATTGTTTAAACCCCATCCCCATTTAAATTTAAAAATTGAACAGACAAAAAGTGAAAACCTAACTAATTATCCCTTACATGTACCTTATTAAATAAACCTTGAGTACGATTGGTTGTGTGAATCACATGTCCGGAAGTTTAGCTAATCTGTTGCCGAATGAATAACCAACCATTTAGCACCTGCAAACGTAACTAGAGAAATAGAAAATCAACGATAGTTCTATTAACGATATCAGGTTTTTGTTTTTAGTCAACCAAAGAATTCTTGTTAAAAGTAGTTAACCGCAAAAATTACAAATTCAAGCACGCATTAACAACTTTTCGTTATGGAGAAAAATTCCCCTAAAACGAAATGACAATACGATGTAACTCTAATCTTATTAAATGTTAATTAATCAATAAAAAATATTAATGCAAAATACCCATACGCCCTCTACTGCATTGTGGAAAATTTTAACAGCAATAAAATTCTGCCATCGCTCAATAGGTGTGTTCGTCGTATTTTCGAGTAAAAATAGCACAATAATATTTGTTAGTAGAGTAAAGATAATAAGGGCTTTTAAATAAAAAATGTAAATGTGATATAATTTTTCTTTTTACGATATCACGGCTATCAGAAAGATCGAAAATATTGTATAATTTATTAAATTCAAGAAAAAGGCGACGAAGGCGATCATTCTTTGCATAATTAGAAGAAAAATAGTTTATTTGTCGTAGCTGATAGTTTTGAGATGATTTCTATTCAAAATATGTTCTCTAAAATCTAAACGATTATCTAAATGAATTCCTAGATCAGTCATAGAATCAACATATTCAACGCTCCGATCACGTACATAATAAATAGTTTTAATCTTTTTTATCCTAAAAAATTATATATGTTTGCATCGCAAAAATTACATATGTAGTATCGCAATATTTATTAATACTTATTTGAGGCGTAGCTTCTGTAACATTAACATATGGTTCCCTTTGTCAAATGACTTACTAAAATCGTTATAAATACGATCAGTTTGACTACGTTTATATATTGGATCGACAATCATACTCAGATCTAGAAGGTTTGTAATTGTTGATCGATTCTTTCGGAATCCATGTTGGTATTTTGACAACATTGATGAAACCTCGAAGGATAATGAATCGCTTATCATATTTTCAAAAATTCCGTTTAGTTTTGCAATTCCCCTGTAATTTGATACATCTGTTCTACTACCGGATTTAAATAATGGTATAATAAATGATTCCCTGTTGTTACAGATTTATTAACATAAGGTAAAGTGAGAATACACCCTGGACCAGGCGTAGAATATTTTTCAAATTATTTTAAACGGTCAAAACATTTAATGAAGGAACTCAGGAATTATGTTTTAAAAAATGATGCAAATCCATTTGAAATTCCAATATCATCATCGAAATAATCTGATCCATATTTTAGGATTTTTGGATACACCCTAGGTCGTCGCTTTGTGTTAGTAAAAGTATAAAACGATCATTACTAATTCTTGAATTTTTGTTATAACTTGTTCTTTTGTTTTTAATTTTGACAATGTAACTGAATTAGATGGGAATAGGGATAGGAACTGCTTTAGAAATACGATGGATGAAATAAACAGATGGAATAAAACATCTTGAACATTTCATCTAAAGAGACTAATGATTGAAGTTGGGTCCAGTCAATATAACTCAAAAAGGAATTTAAATTAGAGTACTTAGCTTACTTAGCTGGCTTGTGACAAAACTTTCGTTCCGTAAGCCAAACTTAGAAAAGATTTCCAGGCGTGTCGGTCTTTTGCGCAGTTTTTCCAATTTGAAAGACCATGTTCGGCAATGTTGTCTTCCACTTGATCTTTCCATCTAATTCGTGGCCTTCCCCTTCTGCGTGAACCATCTGCAGGTTCGCTTTTATATGCCTTTTGAGCTGGAGCATCTTGATCCATTCTCACAACATGACCTAGCCAATGTAGTCACTGCAGATCGATTCGTCTGACAATGCCGATGTCCGAGAATAGCGGGTACCACTCATGGTTTATTCGACAACGATATTCAACGTCAACGCGTCGATCTCTCTGCTTGCGCAAGTACCCATGCTTCAGATCCATACAGCAGCACGGGTAATATCAGCGTCTTTTAGAGTGTGAGTTTGGTCTGGCGAGAGGTGGCCTTGCTTTTGAGTTGCTTACTCAGAACATAGTAGCATATGTTGGTCAACACTATTCTCCCCCGGATTTCAAAGCTGATGTTATTAGTTTTGTTTATAGCAGTACCGAGGTGTATGAAATCGTTCACTACCTCGAAGCTGTAATTTTCAAGTTAAACACCTCTGAACCGATATTGCTGTCAAATGCGGCTTTATAGTCGACGAATAGGTGGAATGTGTCGATGTGTTTTCGTGGGGTTTTTCTAGGATCTGGCACAGAGTGAACATCTGGTCAATGGTGGATTTGCCAGGCCTTAAGCCGCATTGGTATGGTTCAATAATGTCATTGACCATTGGCTTTAGTCGTTCACACAGCACGCTGGATAGCACTTTATATGCGATGGGAAGGAGACTTATTCCTCCATAGTTGGCACATATCGTCTGTCTCCCAAATCCTCAGCACGCTATCTGTATCTGTCACCAGGTTTCCATCTTCATCTCTACGGACATAGGAAAATTAAAAAATAACTGTTTAATACGTTACCTTTTTTACAGACAAATGTCTTATATCTATATAATTTAAATAGCTTTAAATGTTTAAATAACACACAGAATTACATATAAATATGTAAATGTATATCAAAAGTACATATACTTTTCATATAAACATCTGTCTAAATGTGACCCCGAATGGTCCAATTTCATAACAATAATACTTACCGAAATACCTAAGAAGCATTTGTGCAAAAATCTTAGCCACCTATCTACATAAATCTAACTAAGTTTAAGGTTAACAATTTTCGGAAACCATTGCCATAACTGAAAATTAAAAAAAGACACTCAAATACAAGTCTTGCAGAGGTAATAACACATTTTATGTGTAATAAATTTGTAAATAAACTACAAAAACAGCAACTACATCTTCAGATTTAGTTCCCTTTTTAACATTTCCAACTCCGGTGCATCCGATTGGTCGTAGCTACAATTGTCGTTAAGCCTGGCATCATAATAAACACACACACACACACAACAACATCAATACCCTTCAACGGTGTAACAATTCATTCTGAACGCTTTAGCATGGGCTTGGAGTATATCTTGGCTGTTACTCGTCGAGTTTAGTTTAGTCGACACCGTGAATTCGGGCCAAGTGGATATTGTTCGCGTCGTTTTTTTTTCGTTTCCATTCGTTGGCAAAATTCCCAGCATCGTTTGTAAAAGAAGTAAAGAAAAAAATTACTAATACATTAAATAGTTGTCTTTTGTGTGACAAGTGAGTTAGTTCATAATTAAATGTTTGCCCAAATAATTATTAAATACAAGTGATAATTTCAAAATATCGACGCACTCAAAAATACTTGCCCAAAAAATGAGATGTGCTAAACATTTGTAAACCGCGCGCAAAAAAAAAAAATTAAAAAAAAAACATAAACAGATAAGACTACACATGCTCAGAAAAAGCTAATTGGGAAATATTTTTAAAATATTATTTGTGATTTTCGTTATGCTAAATGCTGTTTCCGTATAGTTGTTGAATAAACGTTTATTTTGTGTTAAATACCTATGTCTATATTCATACATATATTTCCAATTGTTTTACTGATAACCTAAAGATGTAAAATAAATTTATTTGTTTATCAGTGGACCACATCGAAACCAGTAGTGAATTTTTGGGTGGGCTTACCATTTATGTTTTTGGGTAATTAACGATGTGAATGTGTGTGTATGTGTTTTGTTTGTTTTGTCTGCATTTCAACAATTTACTAATAAACATTGTGGATCGAAGAAAGGACTACAACAATTTATGATAATATTTACAATTTTATATTTACTATTTTATATTTACAATTTTTGTTATATTATAATGAAAAAATAAATATTGCCAATTTATGTGTTCGTGAACACAAAAATTTATAATAATAATTATTAACACGGAATAAATGTAATCAGAATAAGTTAAAAAAGTGAAGAATTTTGTGGGAAAATTACATTCAAATTTTCCTTTTTTCTTCTTCTTCTTCTTCTTGGTTTATTACCCATTAATAATGGCTTATAGTTCAAAGATGGCCAGATTTGCACACTAGCGTTGATGCATTCTCTTAACATTTTCTAATGTTAAAACTAAAATAAACATTAGAGTAAGTGATGCAAATGTGGCATACTCACTTTTTTTGTAAACTGAAAATTTTATAATAACTGAAACATGTTTTATACTTTGCTGTTCTCAATTTAATTTATTTAAATCACGTTGAGAGTCAGTAGCACATACTCAAGTACGATTAAAATAAAAAAATATTAAAATTCCCGACCAGAATCCGATCGAGAACATATGTGGAATCTTGACTCGTCGTGTCTATGCAGAAAACCGCCAATAGTAAACTGTAGTTTACCTCCAAGAAGTGATTATTGATGAATGGCGGTCAATCGATGAAGATTTGCGAAAAATGTTGATCAAAGTGTTATAGATAAAATTTCTAAACTTATTCAAAATAAGGGAGGCCCTACCCATTATTGATTTAGTTATTTTATTTAAGTTTTTAAAAACAAATTCATCTAATTTTGTAAAAGTGCGTCTATAGTTATGCAACACCAGTAAGTTTGAAAGTGCAGAATTAGGCGAAACCATGAAGAGTAAATTAATTATTTTTGTTGAATAATATGTGTTTTTGATCATTTTATTGCGAACAATAATTTAATGGAACGATTTTATTTGTCAACTAACATACCAATTGAATTAAAGGTGCGTCTATTGTTATGCTACGCAGTGTATAAGTCAATGTTTTGTATGTTTTTTCATCTTCTTTCTTTGTTCTTGGGCTTGGATGTTTTTAACAGTTCGTCAATAGTTCTCTGTGGTAAATCATTTTTCCTCAGCATATTGCGTATCCTTTCTTTGTTCTTTTGGTGGATTTGTTCGTAATGCTGGTCTTGGACCCTTACATAGATCAGATTTTTATTTTTCATAAACTTATTTGAACATTTTTACCAAGTCGGTTCATTTTTAATAAACATATTCTTAATTTGTTCTAAAAATTGGTAAAAGAAGTAAAGGACAATATTTTTATTGTGTCTTATCAAGTCCGAATATGGGATCCATTGGTTCACGTATTCTTGTACTTCCTCACAAAGGAATGCCAAATTACAAAATGTTGTTAAAACCATCAACATACAGAATATAGAGTGGGATCTACAAAGAGTTTTTTTTTGGAAAATTCGTGTGGAAAATATGGTTACTTCATACTGAAATACCAATATCCAATTCAATATTCTAGTACTATTGTGTTGCTTAACTCGGTCTTGAATATCGCGTTCTATCTACACTAGAGCTTGTTTTCCTTCAAGTAAGTAATTTATAGCATTGTACAATAACAAGAGGTAGGTTATTTGTACCTGGTGATTACAATTTTTTTCTTTTGCGTGTTTCTGTTCTATCAAAACAAATAAATGGACACTATAAGACATTACACTATACTACAATTTTTGTTAATTTCGTCAAGTTATCCTACCTCTTGTTATTGTACTATGATTAATGGGGGAGCTATGTGTTACTTTCTGTGGCCCGTTGTTCGGAATTTGTTGAAACTTTCATGCATTTGGATTTAGAATTTCAAATGACATTTTGCTGCAGGACATGCATATCAAGATTATTGAATTTAAAAATAATCCCGTTGAAAGAAGATTTAATTATGTACGGTAAATACCGAGGTATAAGACAAGATAAATGAAATAAACCATAAACCAGGAATCTTCTTTTGGATAAAAAATATTCTCGGTATCAAAAAAAAAAGTTTTTTGATTTAATTCGATCCAACGCTAAATTAAGAAAAATTTCAATTGAAAATCTCAAGAACTCTTGAATATATGCCGATTTATTGTGTTAGCACCAAGTGACGGCAAGAGTGGTTCTCAAACTTTAAACGCATTTTTCTCGAAGCTGTATTTTTACGAATGGCGGGCACGATAACTTAAAAATTAATTGGATTACTAGTGTAGCTGCGAGTGTATAGCTATCGTATGAACTAGGTTCGGTGAAGAACTTCCTTATTTTTAAACTTAGTTTGTGGTCAAAAATAGGCGAATTTCCAAAAAAATTAAAGGTCCGTCATTTTGTTAATTTATGAGCGAAGTCTATAATCGTAGTTCATACGAGAGGCAGACATGTACTCTCTCTAACACCCTTGGAATTTCCGGATTCCGATGTTCCAGTGCCCGCAATCAAAATAAAGGAATTTTCTTTAATCACTAAAAACAACAACAACCTAATTTTGCTAATTATTTTTTTTCTCTTTTAAATCTTCAATTATGTATGTTTAAAGTTACAAACCTTAACTGTATTGGTGTTCATTTAAACTCTATGGCAATTATCAATTGTACACATAATATTTTTATAAAAAATCAATTTAATATATGCCGGGGTACATCTGTTTGAAATGTAATAGTTTAACAGCAATTACACAATAATTTAATTTATTTAATTTTAAAAATAATCGTTTAGAGAATTGATTTGTTGTTGACAACTAGTTGTAATTTCTTCAATTTTTGATACGACTATTATCACCACACGGTATAATATTAATAATGTAACAACAAATGTTGTTGCATGGAATGTGAACAAAAGCTTTATAAGGGCTGATACCACATGGGGTTGCATGAAAAGTGGAAAGGGGTTTGATAATTGTATCTATTCATTGATAATTCCAAGATGCATCCATAATATGCGATAGAATGTGAAACTATTTAAAACTATTTTTAAGTTTGTGTTTTTAATTAGAAAGATGGAAAATTTTTATGTAAATGGAATTGACAATAGTCACAAAGATATAGTCAAATATCGGCTACATCGGACCATGTGCATATACGAAGGAATCAGTGAATAATGAAGTCACTTTCATTTAATATTACTGGGATTGCGTTATACTTTCTGTTATAAGCAGATGCCTACTTTTATTTATGCACATGTTTTGTCATTAATAACGAATATTAAGTAGTTAGTTCTATAAATTATAGTTTTATGTTAACACGATATTGACGTATTAGGGTGGGAAACAACAAATTAGCATTTTGAACAAAAACAAAAGAATAGGAAAAAACCCGCGATACTAGAGGGATTCTATAAAATGTGCATTGGAATAATTTAAATTATTTACACGAATATAACCAGTATGAAGTAACATTGTGGCTACAATAAATTTTATTTCACAATTTTATAATTTTTTAATGTTATGTGGGTAAACAAATCGTATCTAAAAATGGGAAGAATAGAATGACAACAAATAAATTAAAACGGCATATACATTAGAACTTTTGTGTCGATACAGTATTTTTAATGGATGTTGTTCGTTTACTTTTGGCAAATTTCTTTCTTCGTCACTGTTTTTCGGTTTTACTCTCAGCTAATTTTTGCTGAGTAAACGTTACTGGAAAAGTAAACGAACAACATCCAGTAAGAAGATTGTATCTACACAGCTGGAGAAAACAACAAACAATTTTGCGCACACAAAAAAGCATTATTTTTAATAGAAAAATTGATACCAAGCGGGAAATTGATTGCAATTGATAGCGGTGTGGACATTAACGATGGCGTTCCAGACATGTTATGGATTCACACTTTTTTGTTTGGATTTGGAACCTAAATGATACAAAATCAAAATTCTCATTCAATTAGCTTGAGAACAATTTTGTTGTTTGTTTACAAAACATAACAAAACAGCTGATTAAATATCAGCTGATGGTACAAGAAAATTCTTACTAAGTAAATTTTCCTTGTAAGAACGAACCTAAAGTTGTATCGATACAGTTTATTACAAGGCCTACATAAGGTCGGCCAATAAGCGAATTCATAGAGAAAACTTAAGTTTAACCTCAATTTTTTTTGCTCAAAACACAGCCAAAACATAACACAATCTCTAATTTGTAGCATAATTTACTTGAAAATCTTCTTAAAACTCTTGAAATAGTCCAAATGTGCTTTTCAAATGCGATATTAATATTTTCATTTTGACGTCTTTTTATTATTTATTTTTATTTGTATTTCCGGTTTCTTTTTCCATTTTAATGTTTAATGATACAAAATCAAAATAAACTTGTCCAACATTCAAATTGTTTGTAAACAAATTGATTTGTTTGTTTACAAATTATCATGGTACAATTATAAAAGGTAACAGCAAATCCCAGCTGATTTTATTCCAACGTTATACTAGTGTCAATATGAATTTGACAAATTATGTTTCTAAAAATGACCCAACAGGAAAATTTGGTAGCATAAAATTCGAAGTTGTTCTTTATTAATGTCCTCCCATATTCAATTTAGTCAATCTGCCTGCTGGGAAAGTTTAAGGAAGCAAATCTTTCTTCATGGAATAACGCGCAATTCCCAGCATTTTCATATGTGTTAATGGCAATGGCTCAATTAAAGGAATGATGTGGAAGCGATAGAAATATAAATTTGATAGATTTTCATTCATGTTTTTCAATTTTATTTTAAAAATTCGAAAATATTACATTTTTCAAATAAATAAATGTTTTTGATAATTTGTGTGTTTGTTTACATTTTTCAGTCGAATGACGTTGACACTACTATTACTTACAAAATTTCCATGTGGTTGTTGTATCGTTTGTTGTACAACAACACTTTGTACCTGTTATCTTCTATTACACTGTGCGACACGAAAATTATTCAGGGGTACTAATATACCAATATATATTTGGTATATATTCGGTTGAGGATTGGCTGAGTTACAGTGGTTGAAATGTGAAAAAATATATAAAGACAAAATTTATTTTTCTTCGGACTGTACGATGAAATTATGATATCAAGAAAAAAAGAATAGAGTAACTTCGGGTAATGTGAACCATCAATGTGGACCAGTATGTGTGGGTAATGAGGATCAGTAAGTTAAAGGTAGGTTGTGATAAATTTCAATTTATTGCACTCTGAGGTAACAATGAATGCAAAAATATATGGATTCATGTGTAGCCCCCATTTAAGGGTACCTCCACATTTGCGGTATTTTGAAGGTCCTTGCTTCATTATCCAACCGAAGCACCTGTAATTTCGCATATCGAGTTTCAGAGGATAGAATACCTCCTCGAATATTAAATGCGCCCATGTTTCGAACTCGTTCTCATGAAAAGTCCCACTTTTTTATAGTGGTCCACGTTACCCGACATTGTATATTTTTATTTAAAATTAATTATTGGCTTTAAAAATGAATAAAAATTAAAAATCACCGATTATAATTACAGACGTATATTTTTGTTAAAGAAAACAAGAAAACCACATAACTTCTTTATATTCGAGAAAGATAAGATGTTCAACTTTTTTGCAAAAACGTTTGACTACCGTGCTAAAAAATGTTCAAATCACACTTTTACAATCAGAGCTACATTTTCTACTACTAAATTTTCAACATTGCAATTATTTCTTAAAACCCAAGTTTGATGTTTGTTTTCACTAATTACGAAAACATTTATCAAGGCGGCATTGACATATTTCAAGCATTTTCTTAGATTTGGGCGGTGGTCCACATTAGACGCATAGTCCACATTACCCGAAGTTACTCTAATATAAATCCGTTATAACTTATTATTTGCGTTTCAAATTGAAAGTATATTAGACCACGTTTTTCTCTACATATACCGTTATAAAACTAATTTTCGAAGTGGCCCAGAAAACCCAAAGGTATTTTCGTGTTCTAGGGACACCTACTAAACAGAATTGGTACATTAGAACCCCTGAATATTTTTTTTTGTTGTTTTGTAGCACAGTGTTATTATATCATGACAAATTATAATAAAACAGATGATACATGGTACAATTATAAAAGGTAACAGCAAGTCCCAGCTGATTTGATTCCAACGTAATACTAGTGTCAATATGAATTTGACAAATTATGTTTTTAAAAATCACCCAACAGGAAAATCGGGAACGCATACAATTCGAAATTGTTCTTTATTAAATGTCCTCACGTATTCATTTTACTCAATATGCCTGTTGGGAAAGTTTGAGGAAGCAAATCCTTGTTCATTGAATAACTCGCAATTCCCTGCATTTTCATATGTGTTACACATATAAGTGGCAATAGATCAATTATAGGAAAGTTGTGGAAGCGATAGAAATATGAATTTGATAGATTTTCATTCATGTTTTTCAAAATTTATTTTGAGGATTCGAAAATATTTTATTTTCAAAATAAATATAATTTATTTGTTTGTTTACATTTTTCTGTCAAACGACGTTGACACTAGTATAACTTACAAAAACAAATTTCCATGTGGTTGTTGTATCGTTTGTTGTACAACAACACCTTCTATTATTATACCATGCAGATGATAAAATATTATATAAATATTTATAGTTCCGTTCCAGAACCTGAAAGATTCTACTAATTTTAAAGGTTTTTCAACTTTTTATTCGAAAACCGTTCCTGAACCCGCAAAACTAGTAAAATGTTCAACCAAAATTAAGAGAACACAAAACAAAATGGCGTTCTCTTTGTAAAGTTTTTACTCGAGATATTTGGCCGAGTAAAAATGGTAAAGAGGAATGCCCACTTCTGATTGTATGTTGTGTTGATTTTGAAGTACTGTCATCTAATTTTGAAATATTTACTAGATTTCCGTTTCCGAACTTTTCTAATTATTTTGTACTCTGAGAGTGATTTTGACTTTTACTAAATTTAATATTAAAAAAGAACTGTAACAGACCATATATTGTTTTGAATACAATGTCAAATATATTCAAATTTAATTGTAATGAAAACCATTTGTTACAGCTTTTGTCTGGAAGACCATTTTCATGGCCATAGATTCTGTGAGCAATCCTCGAAAAAAATAGTTCAATATATCCATACATGACAGTATCGAGCTGATATAAATATGTAAATTATCTGGACGTACCACTGGGAACTCGTATTTTAAAATTTCACTATAACATATATATTGTATTTCAAAATCACCTTTTTCAAATCTTATTCAAAACATTTCAATGGCAATTCGAGAATTTAATTTGTAAATCGAAAACTCTATTGGCAATTCATAACATTTCAGTTGTAATTTGAGAATGTAGTTGGTAATTTACAATGTGTGTTACCAATAATATTTTTCGAATTTAAAATTAAATGTTATGAATAACAAATGAAATGTTATATATTTCAAATGAGACGTTATTAATTTCAAATGGAATTTTTTGAATTTTAAATGCAATCCTTTTAAGTTCAAATGAAAGTATATGAATTTCAAATGGAATTCTATGAATTTCGAAAGGTATTCTATGAATTACAAATGAAATTCTCGAATTACTACAGATATGTTATGAATTGCAAATTATATTTTGTGAATTAAAAATTGAATTCTCAAATTACATAAATTGAATAACATGTGAAAAAGGTGCAGTAAAATATATATTCTTGATGGTACACGGACAATTTTTCATTGAAATGCACACGTTTTTATTTAGAATGACTTCTGACCAGCTTTGAATATTTTGAATGCTACATTTTTACTTGAATACTTGTGTATTCGAAATAACAGAGTTGTTTAGTGGATTGACTCTGGTCACGGTCATCCATAAATCCTATTCTACTCAGCTAAAGATAAGGGAAACCCCAATGTTTATGTGTTAATATATATATATCTCCAGTTTGAATAATATTTATAGTTATGTATTTCGATTGTTTGTACAACGACTTATGGTGTTCACAGTGGGCCGTTCCCCCATTTCCTTATCTAATATTATTAGCACTAAACTACCGGTTCTGGACTCTGATTTGCTTGGTATGTCTGTATGTACATATGTCACAATGACGAACCATGTTTGATAAGTACAGTGTACTTGACTCCATCACACCAAAAACCGATTCTACAAATAACAAATTATTCACGCTAATTACATCCAGTAAACATTGGGAACCACAAGAGATATTTTTGTGGGTATTTGTTTAGTAGGGGTCGACATATTTATGAGTTAACATATAGATTTGTATGTTGGCAAATAGACATCAAAGGCCTGGCAAGACACGGTCAAGCATTAGCAATGAATCATAATAATGCTGTTGAGATTACAAAAGCGTTTTAATTTTTTTCATGGCCTAGCATCACCATCAGCCGAACGGTGATGGTGACGGTGCTATTTATCATAACTGTGTAGTACCTATACACATACTCACAAATACTTACATACATATTTACAAACATTTTCATTTTCACAGTTTATTTGCAGATATTATTGGTCTCACACCTACCGCTAACCATGCAGTCACTGGACGAGAAATGGGGTGAGGAGAAGTCGCAGATAGCGGCTTGGTATGCCGGCAAAAATGTACTAATAACTGGAGCTACAGGCTTCATGGGCAAGGTGCTGGTTGAGAAACTACTCAGAAGCTGCCCCGACGTCAAGGGTCTGTATTTGCTGATTCGCTCGAAGCGAGGTCTATCGCCGGAAGTTCGTAAAGACCAATATTTGAAATGTGTGGTAAGTAGATAAGCGGTTCCAACCAAAACTGAAGTAAAGGTTAAAAGTAAAACAACGCTTCGGTTTGAGTTTTTCGTTAATGGCCATAATGGATGGGTTTGTGTGTGCGCGTTTTTTTTTGTTCAAATATACAAATGATTGTGCACTTTTACAGTTATGTGCTTATATACGAAGACAATGATTTAGTCGTCGTCGAACGAATGTACATTTGCCAAATAAACTTTAGAATTCGGTATGTAGTAATGTTCAGTTTAAGAAGTCTAAAGTTGAGTTCGAATTATTTCGGCATAACATTTTGCAATATCCATTGCACTTGAATCTTGCAGTACGGGAACATACCAAGTGTTGGACAATTCAATGGTTTTTTTCTTAATTAAATTATCAATTTGGGAGTTTGTTTTTACTGTTATCCTTTGAATTATTCGTTGGACAGATTTTTTATTGAATAATAAAAGCATCAGAATATCTAATTGGTAAAAATGCATAGAGTAAGGATTAGTAAGGACTTAACGAAAATAATACTAAGTGATTTCAACTCTGTAATAAAAAAACAAGTGAAAAGGAACTGAAACTTTACATTTAGGAGAAAGACCACGTAAAACTCCAAAAGCGATTTACTACTATTTCCTTACTATTAAATAGTAAGAGAGTTTACAAAACTATCTCAAATTCTATCATCTTAAAATAAAGGTTGCAGCCTATGCCGATGATGTAATCTTGCTGGTTGACGGGAAACTATTTCAGATATTATGGAGGGGACCCTTTCAACTCTGTCCAATTGGGCACACGCCAACGGTATTGGTGTAAACTTCACTAAGACAGAATTGGTGCTCTAAGATTCCTCGTTTCCGCTTGCCATCTTTGGGAGGAGTGACCCTATCCCTTTCTGAAGAAGCAAAATACCTTGGTACAATCCATGACCGCAAATTTACGTGGAATAAGAATGTTGAGTAACGCTCTGAGGAAGGACTGATAGCACTCTACTCTTGCAAGAACTCTATAGGAAGGAGCTGGGGACTAAGACCATTCTTACATATGGTTGCCCTGTTTGGTGGCAGGTGGTCAACAAAAACTGCTGACAAAATTAAATTCAGTACAGCGATCGGCTTCGATCCTGACAACCGGAGCGCTAAGAAGCAAACCGCAGGCAGCCTTGAATGCAATCTTGAATCTCTAACCACTGGACATTCTGATTAAATTCGAGGCTGTAGATGTGCCCTGAGGCTCCGAGAAACGGATGCCTGGAAATCACTGAACTATGGTCACGCTTGTATCCTCAACATAGCGCCAGGTTGTGATTTCTAGACGAGAAATACTGACATTACTGCCGATAATACGGGACCGGTGACTATATATGTCGATAATCAAGGCTTTGAAGTCGTGCACTGTAAACTCAAAAAAACCGCTTGTTCTACGGCGAGGTAGTTGATAACAGATGGTCGCAAGAACCTGGTTGCAGAAAAAGTTATCTGGCCTGAATTCTCTCGCTGAAGAACTTCTTCGCTGTTGTCACATAATAAGAAAAGTCAAAATCATTGTGGGAATCATAACAGTTCACTGCAAGATTAGATCTCTCACACGGTAATGTGACTCGAACGGAGAGCATTTCTATCGTCTATGTGAGGACGAAGAAGAGCTAGAAACAATTGAACAATCCTCTGTAGATGTCCATCGCTGAGTGGCAGAAGACACAAACAGTTTGAAAGATATAAAAATTGATAATCTAGCATTCTTCTCCAAAATAGACCCCAATAAGACCCCAACATTTATTCATAACATTTTTATTATTTTATTTATATTTGTTATGTTATTATATATATATATTTATATTGGGCGCCATTTTCTTAATGTGTTTGTTTCCAGTAGTGACTTGCAAACACTGTTTTTGAACACAATCAATTTGTATTAATTCTTTTCTTCCATTTTTTTAGATTTTCAACAATATCTTAGAATTATATCCTGAGATTGGCAAAAAGATTTTCGTTATTGGTGGTGATGTTTTGGAAGACAATCTTGGTATCAAACACGAGGATAGAGAACATTTAATTCAAACTATAGACGTAGTTTTTCATTGTGCCGCCAATGTACGCTTTGACCAACCTCTGCGTCCGATGGTTCAAATGAATGTTATGGGCACCCAAAAAGTATTGGAACTTGCGACACAAATGGAAAACCTCAAAGTTTTTGTTCATGTTTCAACGACATTTTGTCAAGTAAGTACATATTTTTTTTCTAGATATAATTTGCACATAATTTTGTATTAGAAAATATATCATAAATATTTTAAACTGTGAGGAAAAAAAATCGTAAAGGAACAGTTGGCCTGAAAATGTTATTGACATATTTTACAGATGCCGATAAACACTATGCTTACTATAAAATCTTCTCTCGAACATGTTAAAATTAAAATCACAATAATAATTGATAAAAAATATTCCATGTTAAAATTGAAAGTTGCAAAATTTTAATGGTTTGCAATTTTTAATTGTAAATATTATTTTAAATAAATCACAGTTTTGTTTTTCTTTTTTTAGTGTAATGAACCATTTGTTGAGGAACGTGCCTACAGTGCTCATCGCAATCCCTATGAAATCATTGATATGGTCAAATTAATGAATGACGATGAATTAGCCAAGGTTACACCTGAGTAAGTTCGGTGCTACTGTTTTAAATAGTTAATTAGATCACGTTTTTTTCGACATAATTACTTTATTTGTAGATTGCTGAATGGTTTGCCAAATACATATGCGTTTAGCAAAGCCTTGTCTGAAGATTTAATTAACAGATATGGACAAAAAATGCCAATAGTTATTACAAGACCATCAATTGGTAAGTATATGGAGTTAAGAAAATATTAATTACTGAAAGGCCAACTTTACATTGTACAGGATTTAGTCAATCCAGTAGATACAAGTCATCAATTCTATTGAACATACAGTCGAAATCGTTTATAACAACATATCGGCTATCGAAATCCAACAGTCCCGATTTTCTCCACTTCCGTATTTTGGGGATTTTTGGCACGATTTTAAAACGAGTTTTCATTGGCCGACACACCTTCCTACCAAAATTATCAATATTGGTATTGGGATACGATTTCAACAAAAATGGCTATAATTTAGTATATTGAATTGTCGCTGGGTAGCAAAGTGTTGTAAATTATTTCTACGTTCAGCAATGTCCACACAAATTAAACACAGTTTTAATACGGGGTTGTCAAACTTTATTTACAGAACTTTACTTATGACGACACTTAACAGCTGAGCAATTGTTCTACTTTAAAACTTCTTTTATGCACTTATTACTAATTCTAGATCATTCTAATTCCAATGATTACTTATGTAAATTTCCATTTCGAACCATAAATTACATCCCCATCATATTGTAATTTATCAACATAGGGACCACTAATATAATATATGATGCCAATTCATAATGCCATAATTCACAATATTAAACACAAAGCTTCCTACCAAAAATTATCAGAATTGGTTCACTTTTTAGAATAGCACCCATATAACGATACTTTATTCGGTATTAAGGAAAGCGTTTTCCAGTATACCATTACAACTACATACAGTACAAAAACAACTAGCCAATACCAATGATAGCTTAGCACATTTCGTACATATTTGGTACGAGTTTCCAATATAAACACCATAAATCTTTATCGACTTTAGTACAAATTTCGACAAACCCACCCTAATGGCACATGGACACGTCAATACTTACCCACATACGCCCGCTTGATCTGGGCGTTGCTTATTAAAAACATTTGCCATTTTGCTTTTGGTACTACACATTCCTGAAAAAATCGCTGACACTTCCCATATAGTTCTTATTTCCCTCCACAATTCCTGGCTTTTTTATTATTATGACATAATCAAATTGTCTTCTTACAGTTACTGCTGCATGGAAAGAACCACTTCCCGGTTGGATTGAAAGCATAAATGGTCCTACCGGTCTAATGATTGGAGGAGCACGTGGCGTCATCCGAACAATGTACTGTAATCCAGATAATTCCTCGACAATTATACCGGTAGACACAGCAATAAATGGAATGATTGTAGCCGCCGTCCAACGAGCCCAAAAACACAAATCACCAACTGTCGAATTTATCAATATGTCTACATCAAATAAAGCACTACAGACCTGGGGAGAATGCATCGAAACAGGAAAACGTTTATTTTATAAAACGCCTCTTAGCTTTTCGCTCTGGTATCCCAATGGTGATATAACTAAAAGTTACGCCTACTTTAAATTTTGTGTGATATTCTTCCACTACTTGCCAGCATACTTTTTGGATTTTCTTCTAGTATTGTTACGACGTAAGCCATTGTAAGTAGACCATTCATAAATTCTCACATGATTTTAATCCAAATAAAAATATTGGCCTTCTTTCAGTTTGGTGAAAGTACAGAACAAAGTGTCTGTAGGAATTAAGTTGGTCCAATATTACACCACCAAGGAGTGGGTATTTGAAACTCATAAATTCGAAGCGCTACACTCAAATTTGAATCGGACAGATGCAGCTATTTTTAATATGGATACAAATCAACTGGATTTCGAACAGTATCTCCATAACTACATATTGGGCATACGAAAATATATGCTTGGAGAAAGTGACACAACAATACCTCGTGCCCGGTCAATACTGCGTATTCTCTACTTCTTGGATTGTGCAGTCAAATTGATATTCATGAGCATTGTACTCTTCCTCGTATGGACTCACGTTGGGAGATTTATGGATCGAAGCGATAATATTTTGCATTCAGCACTCAGGACAATTTATATGTATAGAAATAAGTCGTCTGAAATTATGTAATAAGCCTAACATATTAATTATTAAGTTTGGTGTAAGATAATTTACTAGTTACCTGCAAAAGAAAGAATGTTTGGTTGTGTACTGGTAAAATTTAAACAAAAATAAAAACATATATAGAAATTTTCCATATTCTTTTTCAATACAAAAAAATTAAATGAAAAGTGTTTGCCTAAATCTTCTATATAAAAATGCAACGCAACTTAAGTAGGTTTCTAATAAAAATCTTTGATCTCAAATTACTCAAAACGACGGTGAGCACATTGGAAAACGAAGCAAAATCACGAGTTCTACAATCCTATAATCAGTTTAGTGCATTAACTGGTGGCACGCCCAGAAAAAACACAAATTCAAAAAACGCCGAAATTCTGACTTAAAAATGGCGGCATCCGTTTTGGCTGGTTATATCGAAAAATCATACATTAGAACAATATTAAGTGTGTCTGGTTACTTTTCCAGTAACATTTACTCAGTAAGTTCTAGGTCAGAGAGTTCACCGTTTTTTCTCTCTTTTGCGATAGTACTGAGAAAAGTAAACAGACAACATTTAGTAAAATTCAACAAATAAACAGCTGATTAAAGAAAACATTTTTATTTGCGCCAAAATAAACAAACAAAGAAAGCACGAACACAATATAAGATTGCATTTTATATTAAAAATAAAATGAACAATCAATATATTATCCTCTTTCTTGAACTTGCCTAAAAATATAAAGAATTAGTTTCGAATTTAATGAAACTTTGCTTCTGTAATTTTTATACAAGTTAACTTCAAATTGAACTTTGCAAATTAAAAAAAAAATGTTTTGAATAATTTTTAAGTTTGGTCATAAAACAGCTGATCCCAAAATGGCTGAGTTTGAAAAATCTTATTGCATAAAATTCTTTCAGTAAACTCCATTAAGTTTGTTGTTGTTGAACTGTCAAATTTGCTCTCTCTCTTGACCCTCTTTCACTGGATTTTTGGGTAAACAGACAACATTTAGTATCATTTGGTAACAATTGTTACCAAACAGACAGAGCTATTGTCTTGAACTTAGTCGTTGAACACATGTGTGTAAAAAAAAAACAAAAAACGTTTTGACTTCAATACATTTTCACCATGTTTTTACACTACCCCTAACACAGCTTCCATGTAACCTATTATTTCTTATCGTTATTATCTATATTTGGACTACTATACATAATTTTACAGTAATTCATTTATATTATATTGAATATTTTAATATTTCGCGATATATAAGGTTTTTAGGAATTTAAAACTTCTTTTAATATTCCCATATATGGACAATATTGCCAATTTTTTAATATTCCATTTTCAAAAAAACGACTTTTTTGTTTTCGTAGTACATCAATTTTTGGTACACATATAGAGAAAAATATCCTGACTCCGAATCATCGAGGTTTTAATTTTGGGCATAAGAAAAAAATCTTAAAATTACGCCGTATATTGTACAAAAGGTTGATATATAACTTCCTTCGTAAAATATGAATATGCAGATACTATAGTAACCGCGAAAAAGTTGCACCTTTTTAGAGAAATATAAGAAAAATATAGGGGATTATGTCATTATTTTCATGACATACATACACCTAATAAATAATTAGTTTAAAAATATCTACATAATCTAAACACCACGATAAATGAGATGATATTAAAATAACACAAGTCTGTGTAGCGGTTTGTAAATTACAGCGACAATAAAACAAGATATTGAAAAAAATTATTTGTTTTTGGTTCGAAGAAATAATGTCATCATATCATACTCATTCTTTTTAATTTTAGACAAGAAATTTCAGAAAAAAATGTTGGACTTATTATTCTATTTTACCCAAATTTCACCGAAAAATTTATATATATTGTTACGAATATAACTTTAGATTTAAGTTAATTTAGATGAATTCCGTTAATTTAACAATTTGAATTGAAACGTAAATTTCTACTACGCAGTTTATTCGAATAACTTCACAACAACAACTACTGTATAGATTTTTCTACATCCTTCCATTTCCTCTTTCATTGTCTATTTTGTTATTGACGTACAATTCTTGGTAAACGTCATCATTGATGATCGCTTAAGAGTCTAAACGCAACCATAGAGTCTAGAGTCAGCGACAGTCGTTTGCCGTGTGTTTCTTATAGGCAACGGGAAATCGCGACGGCTGACGTTCGCGTCTAGCGGCATGACGCTAGAATAGATTTTATTCATTTTTGCTCAGCGTCATACTCAAAATTTCTCTCTTGCTCTCAATTGAGTTGCCATATTTTAGGTAAAAATCAACAGTGCTACCAAATTTCAATGAGAATTTATATCAAAACATATGGCAGTACTGTTAAAAAAACAATTATTTTCAAAGATTGTGGATGTTTTTTAATGAATTATTAATAAAATGGAAGAAAAATAATTTTTTTTCAATAATTTTATCCAAATTCCTTGACATTATTGTTTATTAAATAATAAATTGATTTTGGTTTGTGCAACGTAGAATTTTCTGTCAGAAAATCAAAACAAATAATTGACATTTTGTGCCGCTAACGCCAACTCTTCCGTTTGGTTTTAACGCCGGCGAAAAAGTATGACGCTGACTCGTGACTCTCTGGTTGCGTTTAGACTCTAATTCCTCTTTCTTTGTTACTCCCTCGCCTGTATATGTGTTGTTGTTATTGTTCACTCAATGTAAGTTTGTATGTGTTTGTTGCATTGGTAGATTGTTCGTAAGTTTAGACTCTAATTCCTCTTTCTTTGTTACTCCCTCGCCTGTATATGTGTTGTTGTTATTGTTCACTCAATGTAAGTTTGTATGTGTTTGTTGCATTGGTAGATTGTTCGTAATCTAGGTGTTACCAGATCGTCTAGAAACTTCTGTAGCGACAGGCAAGGCTCATATAAATAGGGGAAATGGAAAGGCAGTTAGTCAGTTGTGAATCAGATCGCGAATTGAAACCGTCAAGTAAAGTAAAGCAAAGTAAAGTTGTGTCAATAAAATCATTGTAGTACTCGAAATCAGAAAGAACCCGCGTTTTATTTAGTACGCACTGTACTGGGAAATAAAACAACGTCTACACGGGATTAAGTAAAATCCAAGAACGTAACAATTGGTGTCGGAAGTGAGATGACGATAATACTACGATGAAGTTTAAGGATCTACGAGTGGAAGACTTGAAGAAGGAGCTCGATAAATTGGAATTGTCCTCTACTGGCAACAAGGCTGAACTACAAAAACGTCTGTTGGATGAGTTCGAGCGCCGTGGTATGAACATCGATACATATGAGTTTGACAGTAAGGATGACGTGGATTTATCGGAAATGGGCGAATTCAACGGCAGGGAAGTCTCGTCAGTAGCTGCCAGGGGTGACGATTTCAGAGAAATGCTGGCTAAAATGTTTGAGGAAAATTCCAGAATGTTAGTAGAAAACACGAGACGAATGTTCGAACAGAATTCCAGGAAGTTAGATGAACTCAAGTCAGAGAATGGTAGAATGAACGATAAACTCGAGAACATTACAGAAGTTATTGGAAGGAGAGTGGAAACCGTGGAGGTCCAAATTAAAGAGTTGGATAAGAAAGTGCAGTCGGTTGACGAGAAAATTCTGTCTGAGGATGAGAAATTTCTGGTCCACGGCCACAGGGTTACGAATCTGGAGAAGAAAATGTCGGAACTGGAAATTAAGGGTGGTCCGGTGCGAGTTCCTGATAACACAATAAAAATCAAACCTCCTGTATTCGACGGCTCTACGTCATTCAATGTTTTCAAGTTACAGTTCGAGACAGTGGCTTCTAGAAATTCGTGGAACGACAGCGACAAAGCGGTTGCACTACTTCTGGCATTGAAGGGCAGATGTTATTGCTGCACTGGAACGTAAGTACGGTGGCGAACATAAACAAAACATCTACCTTATGGAATTAAGGGGAAGAGTGCAGAGGGCAAACGAGACGTTGCAAGACTTTGCAGCTGAGGTGGAACGTTTGGTGCTAATGGCCTATCCAGGAGAGAAACATCCATTGGTGGACCGTATGAAAATCAAAACCTTTGTGAATGGCATACGTGACCCTGAGATTAAATGTGCAACATATGCGTCACCAAAAGCGTAATTTGCCGAAACCGTGTCGTTTGCCCTTTCCCAAGAGACGTCAAGAATAATTGTTTAGCCCCAGACCCACAAGATTCGCCAACTGGAGACCGAATGTTGCGAACCCAAATCTCTCGTTAACTCGATCGAGGACGCCATGAGGCGGGTAATAGAAGAAACAAAGTTAGTAGGGATGACTAAGCCCTACTTCCAACGAAAGATGGTAGAAGAATGGCTCAACAGTCCACCAATGAGTCACCGTTAAACTAAATCGAGCCAGTCCAGCGGGGCATGAACTGGCTCCCATCGACGATGGCCCCACAATCTCCATAGCAATAGTACAACAGAAAAGTCACAACCTAACAACAACTGGGTACATCAATGGTGATAAGCGAGTTCTGACGTTAGACACTGGCGCATCAAAGTCCATCATAAGATCAGATCTGGTAAAGGGAAAAATAACGCAACTTAATGGAGTCAGACTGCGCACAGCAACGGGGGAGCCCGCGGCAGTACACGGCAAGATTACCCTGAGACTAACTATTGCCAATAAATCGGAGAATTACGAGTTTATAGTTGCCGATATCGTATACGAAGTGATTATAGGCGCAGATTTTATGATTGCCTTTGGTATCAATCTGGATATGAAAGAGCGTGTGATGACCTGGTCTAACGTCGAAATTCCGTTAAACGTGGGCTACGATGAAGGTACACCCATTAGACGTCTGACTACGGACCATCCAGAGATAATACCGCCCTGTGCCGAAGCAATAATATGGGTACCAATGAATGGAAATTGTGGAGCCGAGAAGTTGTGGGTGGTGGAACCAGCAGAAAACATAAACAGTAACATCCTAATAGCGAATGCCCTGGTGAAAAGCAACAAGGACGGATTGATTCCTGTTAGAGTTTTGAACCTGTCAAACAAGCAAGAGCAAATTTGCAAATTTTCCGATGTTGGACAATGCACACCAGCTGAAGCTGTAATTAATTTAGAAACTAGCACCGAAAAGCCAGCAGCCATGGAGAAGAAGCACCTCGACGGCTACATAAAAGAGTGGACACACCAATTATCACCTTCCGAGAGGAACAAGGCTAAGCAGCTATTATGGAAATATGCCTCTACCTTTGCTTTGACAAAAGAGCACCAATGAAGAACATCAGTGGTGAAGCATGAAATCCATACAGCAGACGCGAGACCCATTAAACAGCCTCCAAGAAGTGTTCCCCTGGCAAAAAGAGACGCAGAGTGGGTACTGGCAAGTAGAGATCGCCGAGAAAGATAAAGAGAAAACAGCGTTTGGCGTTAATGGGGGCCTCTGGCAGTTCAATGTCATGCCATTCGGACTCTGCAACGCCCCGGCTACATTTGAAAGGCTGGTGGAGCGTGTGTTAAAAGGGCTGCAGTGGAAGTCATGCCTCATATACCTGGATGACATCATAGTCATGGGACGCAACTTCGACGAACACAACGAGAGGTGAAGTTCCTGGGGCACCACGTGACGCCGGAGGGCATATCGACGGATAATGAGAAAATTCAAGCCGTCAGAGATTGACCGCAGCCCCTAAATCTCCATGAGCTGCGAAGCTTTCTGGGTCTCTGCACCTACTACCGTCGATTTGTCCCAAATTTTGCCAACATCGCCGCCTGTCTACACCGCTTGACGCAAAAAGGCCAGAGGTTTCAGTGGGGCAACGACCAAGAAGAGGCATTCAGAAAGCTCAAAGACCTGCTATGCAGAGCCCCCATTTTGGCATACCCTATACCTGGCGGCAAGTTTGCTCTGGACACAGACGCAAGTGCTTGAGGCATCGGTGGCGTCCTTTCCCAGGAAATCGACGGACAGGAAAAAGTCATCGGGTACTACAGCCGGACATTGTCGAAGCCTGAGAGGAATTACTGTGTGACGAGGAGAGAGCTTCTTGCTGGCCAGCATTTTCTGCTGAGGACCGACCACGCTGCTCTCCAATGGTTGCTGCAGTTTAAGAATCCGGAAGGTCAACTAGCCCGTTGGATTGAGAGGCTCCAGAGTTATGACTTCAGAATCGAGCACAGAAAAGGCGGAAAACACGGTAATGCTGATGCCCTGTCTTGTCGGCCATGCAAGGTAGAATGCAGGCATTGATCAAAGGCTGAGTGTAAAGAGAATATCGTTGATGTCCGACTATTGCAGTTTGAGTCGGGTGAAGATTGGTCGACGGAACGAGGGGATCCCATTCTGGGCAAAATAATTTCGTAGAAACGGGCAAGCGACCTAGTCGCAAAGAAATTACCTCCGAAAGCCCTCATCCTATTGGGCCCAGTGGGACAGTTTACTTATAATAGATGGTTGATTATATCGCAAATGGAAAAGTGAGGACGGTAAATCTCACCGGAACTTGATCGTCGTCCCAGACTCCAAAATAAGAGATGTCTTGTCGGAGTTTCACGATGGGCCAAGTGGAGGACATCTTGGCATAGCAAAAACCGCTGAAAAGGTAAAGCAGAGATTCTACTGGGTCGGCTGTCAAAAATCCATTGCCGACTGAATTGCCAATTGTGAAAGGTGCATAAGAGCTAAAGGTCCAACACGGAAGAGTCGAGGCTACATGCAGCAGTATAATTCAGGAGCTCCTTTTGAAAGAATCGCAATGGATGTAGCTGGACCGTTCCCAATAAGCGACTCTGGGAACCGGTATGTAGTAGTGGTCATGAATTACTTCAGCAAATGGCCAGAGGTTTATGCTATCCCAAATCAAGAAGCCAGGACAATTGTGGATGTGTTCAGCAAAAATTGGATTTGTCGCTATGGTGTTCCATCTGAGGTTCATTCCGATCAAGGTAGGAATTTTGAATCAGCGATCTCCAAGGAAATGAATGACTCCTACGGAATCAAGAAAACCAGAACGACGCCCCTACATCCACAATCAGATGGCATGGTGGAAAGATTCAATCGCACCCTGGAAGAACATCTACGGAAAGTAGTGGACAGTGGCCAACGAGACTGGGATGAGCTTATTCCAAAGTTTTTACTGGCTTATAGATCGACCATTCATGATTCCACATCCCGGACCCCAGCCAAAGTTCTGTTCGGAAATGAATTAAAGCTACCTGGCGATTTGATATTCGGTGCTACCCCAAACGACGATGTGAACCAAGATGAAGACAGTCAAAACTCTTTTAGTAAAGTCCACGATGCAGTTCGCCATCGAATAAAAATGGTTAGCAACCGCATGAAGGCAAGGTACGATCGAACGGCAAATACCGATGGGTTTCAAGAAGGGCAACTGGTACTATTGTTCAATCCACAACGAAAGAAAGGACTATGCCCCAAATTGCAAACGCACTGGGAAGGACCCTACAAGATTGTCACGAAAATAAATGACGTCGTTTATCGCATCCAGAGGAGCGACAGTCCCAGGTCGAAAGTTGTACATTTGGAGCGGCTGGCCCCCTACGGAACGGGAACTGCGCCTATTCGGGACGAACAGGCTTAAGCGGGGGGCAATGTTACGAATATAACTTTAGATTTAAGTTAATTTAGATGAATTCCGTTAATTTAAGAATTTGAATTGTAACGTAAATTTCTACTACGCAGTTTATTCGAATAACTTCACAACAACAACTACTGTATAGATTTTTCTACATCCTTCCATTTCCTCTTTCATTGTCTATTTTGTTATTGACGTACAATTCTTGGTAAACGTCATCATTGATGATCGCTTAATTCCTCTTTCTTTGTTACTCCCTCGCCTGTATATGTGGTGTTGTTATTGTTCACTCAATGTAAGTTTGTATGTGTTTGTTGCATTGGTAGATTGTTCGTAATCTAGGTGTTACCAGATCGTCTAGAAACTTCTGTAGCGACAGGCAAGGCTCATATAAATAGGGGATTTGGAAAGGTAGTTAGTCAGTTGTGAATCAGATCGCGAATTGAAACCGTCAAGTAAAGTAAAGTGCAAAGTAAAGTTGTATCAATAAAATCATTGTAGTACTCGTAATCAGAAAGAACCCGCGTTTTATTTAGTACGAACTGTACTGGGAAATTAAGTAAATTAAGTAAAATCCAAGAACGTAACAATATATATATATATATATATAAAGCATCGCTTCTTGTGTAGAAGTATATACCTTGCGTTTTATAGGAAGACCCTTCCGATAAATCTTGGAGTCATGGTATAATTATTTCAAGGTAGGGCACAGCTACCAACTGATTACAATTTTTTCACAAGGTGACTTGTTCCATCAAATCAAAATACATACAGTATTTTTCGGTTAATTGCACATCAAAATTTGCACAAATTTTTGTTCAATTATGTTTAACCGTAGGGTCAATTAACCGAAAAATACTGTATTTTGTGTTTGTGTGTGTATTGTTTTGAATGCTATGTCAAATAAATTCAAAATAAATTGAAATATATTCAAGTTTAATTGAAATGAAAATTATGTTTTTAACACGTTCGTCTGGTAGTAATTACTTTGTTATGGATGAAATAATCATTTTATGGAACTCCCTAATGGATTTTGGGAAGAAATCATAACCTTTCATTCATTTTTCGCGTTTTTAGTTTTGTGTCAAATAAATACAAACACTTGTTGCTTATATTTATTTTATTTTTGACAGAAGAGTCCATAAAATAAAACTATATTATGAAATATACCTTTTAAATTGCGTTTAAATCGCTTAATCCTCAAAATCAGGAATCCTTCCAGGAAGAACTGAAGTTTATCTTCCAATCCATGTATATATGCCTTTAAGGCGCATCCATATGCCTTTAACGCGCATCCGATTTCGGTGTGCAGCCTCAAAAAATACATCGATCTATACCTATTTCAATGCCCGAAAAATAGGTTTTTTAGAAATTTGATCGCACAAAATATTCACTATTGGATGAGTATTACTCTGAAGCTGTCCATACTACATACACAAAATATATATCAAATTACTCAGATTCAAGACTACAATAATCCTATAAACGATTTTTAGAAATTCCCGATTTGCGTATTCAAGCTAGAAGTAAAATTAAAAAAACACTCAAAATTGCGCTTCAAAATGTCAGCATCTTTTAAAGTTAGATGTAGTTAAATTTTTGAAAAATGATACATAAAAGACTTAGTCCCCATTTTGTAGGCTTCTAGTTTTACTTTGACACGAAGACCGTGAAGTAAATGGCTTAGTCGCAAAAAACACTGGTTCCCCTCATCCTGTGTTTACACATTTTTTCACATTAAAGTAGACACAGCTTCCACCCAAATAAAGTTTGGATGTCAATGTCATGAAAAGTTTGCAACGACAGATCAATTAACACAAAACTATTCACATTTTTCATATACTTAAGTAATTCCCGAGTTACAAAGGGGTGAGCCGCGGCTTCAGCTATGTTAAAAAATTGGCAATATTGCCCATTATATATATACATTTTCAGATTCAGTGTGGCATTGCCAAATGCGGTAATTTTGACTGTTTTTCAATTTCAAGTACAAAAACAATTGTGTATATTATGACACAGGTTTTATACCACATAGAACTACGTTTATTAATCATAGTAACTATTTCCCCCCTCTTTCATTCTCCGTATTCACATGTGCTATACCTATATAAAATCGGTCATTTTGACCTCTTGTGAAATATTAAATAATCAAAATATTTTTATTATTGTATAAAGTAAATTTCTTATATGACAAAAACATCGAAAACGGTTTGCTACTCTAGAAACACAAACGAACACACAAATCGGGAAAAATAAATTTAATTTTTCCAGTCGATTTCTCTCTTATTTTTCAAAAAGGGAAACTCGAGAGACCTCCCACCGAAAACAAATAATAACAACGTTTTGTATGATTGTAAATAATGTAAAAAATATTAAAAAATAAGTTTAACAAGTGAAAAAGCATTAAGTTCGGCCGAGCCGAACTTTGGATACCCTCCACCATAAATATGCTGACAGGTACTTAAAATGAAAATATAAGGAAAATACCAAAAAGTGGACTCATAAGTCCTGATTTAGATTAGGCGAGTTTACTTGCGGCAAGTCTTTGTTTGTAGAAGAGAGGGGCAAGGGGAATAAAAATGAAAAAAAAAATGCTCGTACAGTATTTTTCGGTTAATTGAACCTACGGTTAATTGGTTTCCACGCTTAATTGAACCACATGATGGGTCAAAAATATTTCATTTCATAGTAAGCGGGTTCGGATAATTGGTTCCTCGGTTAATTGAACAAAAATTTGTGCAATTAACCGAAAAATACTGTTCCGTACCGTGTTCATTTTAAAGATTTTTTTTAATATTTTATTTATTTTTTATATATTTTATTATATAAATTGCAAAAATTAAAAATTAAATTTCACTTGCACAAATTATAGCAACAGGTTTGTAAACAAAAGCCGGCTGTGTGTCAGTAAAACGAATAGGTTCAAAAGGAAATGTCAACAAAATTGTTTTCAACGAACAGAGCAAAGCAGAATTTGCGTGTACGGCAAATTCTGAACAGGCAAATTTTTGTTTTTCTTCCTCGCACCCCTCTCGCCTACAAACTCAGTATTTGCCAAATAAAAATTTGCCTGTGGAAAAGCAGACAAACTGATTATGAAAACAATGATACAAATTTCAGAAATTTTTATGGATAATTATTCCCTCAGACTTATGGCTAATGAGGGTGTATACACTTTGACACGGTGAAAATGAGCCTCATCGAAATATTGGTTCTAGACCTCATGTTTCTTTGGACCAAATTTCAGTTTCAGAAAATTTTGATTTCATCCAAACTTTGCCGATCTTATTATTTCTACCAAACTTAGTTCAAGTTCGAAGATGGGGAATATCGGTCCACCCCATCTGGTACCTCCCACAGAGGGTCTAGGCCTAAATGCGGGTTGTAGTTCATTATCGAACCTTACGTTACAGTTTTTTATCTCGATATCCTCCGCAGGTGAATTTATTGCAACAGAGTCTTAGAACCAAACCCAAAACGCGGAACAAATTAGATAACTATTTTAATATAAAAAAGGGGGTTACATGGTTACTACAAAATACCAAATTGCAGCAAATTCGATTGAAAAACGCGCTCAAGAACCCCAAAATACCGAAAATTCGGGGTACCCTTATATAGGGGCTATCCGAAAAAATTGACCTATATTCATAATTTTTTGTAGGAAGATTTGTTTCCATATACGACTACAAAATACCAAATTTTAGCAAATTCGGTTGAAAAACGGGTTCAAAAACCCCAAAATACCGAAAATTGGGGGTACTCTTCACACTTTGACACGGGCTACCCGAAAAAATTGACCTATATTTATAATTTTTTGTGAAGAGATTTGATACCCAATAAGAACTCAAAGTACTAAATAACAGTCAATTCGGTGAAAAAATCCGACCAAAACCCCCCCAAAAACTGAAAATTGGGAGGTACCGTTATATGGGAGCTACCAGAAAAAGTGGACCTATATTTATATTTTGTGGAGAAATTTGGTATCCAAAAAGATACCAAAAACCGCGCTCAAGAACCCCAAAATATTGAAAATTTGGGGGTACCCTTATATGGGAGCTATGCCTAAACGTGGACCGATATAGCCCATCTTCGAACTTGACCTGCCTGCAGACAAAAGACTCTATGCAAAATTTTAGCGTTCTATTCAATTCGTTTAGACGCTAGAGTGATTAGATATATATACTTTATAGGGTCGGAACTGATAATTTCGATGCGTTACAAACGGAAAAACAAAACTAATATACCCTCCATACTATGGTGGAGGGTATAAAAAATTTCTTTACACAATAAGAATTCTTTCAGAATGAGGTAATTTTGACCGATTTTAGGCATATATACAAAATTCCAGTCTTTCTAGTGTTAAACGGACTATTTTAGGGGGAATCTGAGAAAAATTATTAAAGAGGCAAATTTTGGGCAACTTAATCCAAAGTGCAGCTACACTCAGTAGAAAAAGTCTACGTACAAGATACCAATATAAACAATTCGATAAAAAATAAATACTTTCAAACGACTATAAAATTCATTAGAAAAAGTCTGCGTATAAGGGACAAAAAATTAATAATATAGCTTTTATTTCATTATAGTTAATAGCCAGTTGTATAGCCTTTACTTTTTAAAACTTTAAAACCCATAGGTGCTCTATTGGGTTTAGATCAGGGGACTGTGACGGCGTTCGAAGCTGTTTAGGGACATTATAGAGTAACCAACGCTTAAGTATATTAGCAGTGTGGGGGTCATTATCCTGCTGGAAGTAGGACCCAATTTCTCGGAACCCCGCTTCAAATTTGCTATTACAATATTAAGGAACGCATATTTATCCATTGTAGACTGGATGAACTCCAATTACCCCACGCCACTACTCCCCATATCATTGCAGTCGGTACTATTTTGTTCTAATCAAGCGCTGCGCCCTTTTTTTGCCCTTTGATTCCAAAAACACAAAACTTGCTCTCATCTAAAAAATAACTTTTTCTCAAAACTCCCGAGGCTTATTTAAGTGCTCTTTGGCTAAAGAATGCGTTCCTTTCCATTATTTAAAGATATGAAGGGCTTTCTCGTTCTACGCGGCCATTATACGCAGTTTTTTTAGGATTTTTCGAATTGTATCTGGACAGATGGCCTTGTAAAAACTGTTCATTTACGCGTTCAGCAATTTGCGATGCTGAAAGAGTTGGATTTTGTTGCACACTTTGCAAAACTTTGCGCGTTTTACTTGCGCGACTTGTGAGTTTTGGCGGCCGGCCAGAACGTGAATTAGAAACAAAAACCCCGATCGATTGGAAATTGTTTACCACTCTTTGTATTGAAGAATTTGCTCTACCAACAATTCGGCCAATTTGACGGTTTTTTTTTTTCTTTATACAAGAGCTTGACATAATTTCTCTTTCGTCGGGGCTTATTCCTTTTCCTTTCAACGGCATCGTTTATTTTGTAGTTATAGAAAGCTTTAAAAACTCAAGAACTTCTTAAAATACTTACTTCTGTAACATCGAACGAAGAAAATGAGTTTGTTCAATAATTCATGCAGCTACAATGAGGGGAATCACCATTTTACTCTTTGTACGCAGACTTTTTCTATGTTGCACACCATGGTATAATAATAGAAGGTAACAGCAAGTGTTGTTGTACAAAAAACGATACAACAACCACATAGAAATTTGTTGTTGTAAGTTCTACTAGTGTCAACTCATTTGACAGAAAAGTGTAAACAAACAAACAAATTATCATCAAATTATTTTTATTTTGAAAATGAAATATTTTCGAATCCTCAAAATAAAAATTGAAAAACATGAATGAAAATCTATCAAATTTATATTTCTATCTATTCCACATCTTTCCTATAATTGAGCCATTGCCATATATATGTGTAACACATATGAAAATGCAGGGAATTGCGAGTTATTCCGTGAAGAATGATTTGCTTCCTCAGACTTTCCCAGAAGGCAGATTGAGTAAATTGAATACAGGAGCACATTTAATAAAGAACAAATTTAAATTGTATGCGTTCCCAATTTTCCTGTTGGGTGATTTTTAAAAACCTAATTTGTCGAATTCATATTGACACTAGTATTACGTTGGAATCAAATCAGCTGGGATTTGCTGTTACCTTTTATAATTGTACCATGGTTGCACACTAGGCTTTTTTCATAAACTAATCGATTTAAACAGCGTTGCCAGATCTAACACGATTTAAACGCCATCGTTTTCTTGAAGCGTAAGCTAAAATTGTGTGTAAAAATTAGGTTTTCGAGCATTATAGAGTAAAGCGTAAGATTGTACCAGACTTTTTCTACTGAGTGTATGTAAAGGCAGCTAAAGGAAATATACAACCTTGTATCTACATGTTCTGTCAGGGTCGTGCCTGATTTATTGCGCTCTGTACAAAAATACTCACCTTTACAGAGTTTTGGTCTGTCCTCGTAGTGCAAGAATCTACTACTTTTTACTACGATAACGAAATTTCCTTTATGTTATCGAAGAAAATAGTAAAATCTAGTAGATTCTTGCAGTACGGGAACAGACCATTTGTAAGACGTTCGTATTACCCAAATACGTAAGGACTTTATTTGGATCTATGCCAATTGAAAACGGCAAAAATGGATGAAAACTGTTTTCTAATTGATCGAAAAATGTTTACATTTATAGAAAAACAAATTTTTCAATGACTGGAATTCTATTTTCAAAAAACAAAAATTCCAAAATACGCATTGTCAATTTTGAAAATTTTCAACTTTATATTTTTATACGGAATGCGTATTTGGGTAACATTCATTGAAATACATGTATTTAACTTTTGAGGTGAATAAATTCGTACGCATACACATGAATTTAGGTACGACCCTCAAAATATGTTGTTGTGGTGAAAATATCTTTGAAAGTATTTCAATTTATTTTGCACTTTTTAAACCCGCACAACAAATATTTAACAGAGCAATCATTTTATTTTAATAAATAATTGCTTTTTCACCACATTTGATAAACATTTTGTATATTTTAGGATAATTTTTAATCAAAATTAAAGTTTTATCCAAGAAGGTATCTAGACAGCTGATGTTATATACACTTGTTGGTCCATTTCGTGTTATCAGGTTCGTTCGTTTACTTTCCCAGTAATATTTACTCAGTAAGAATTTGCAGAGAGTAAATATGAATTTTTCCTTCTCAAGAGAAAAAACTGCAAAAAGTAAACGAACAACATCCAGTAAAAAATTGTTTCGACACAGCTGATTAAAACAACAAACAAATTGGCGCAAACTAAAAAACAGCAATTTTATTAGAAAAATAGATAACAAGGGGAAAATTAATGTTGTTTGTTCCCCACAAACATTTAAAAGGGTTGTGACCGGTAAGTTTTAACTATTTATTTGGAAATCTATTGATGTTGATTGATGTTTACAGACATGTTAGGGATGCACACTTTTTTGTTTGGATTTGGAACCTAAGAAATCGTTCGCCAATTACTCTTGTATTACCTTATTTTTAAATACTTGCGTTTTCTTCATCCATTTTGGTATTCAATGATACAAAATCAAAATAAAATTCACAAAACAATCAATTTTCTTGAGAAAAATTTTTTGTTTGTTTACAAAACATAACAAAACAGCTGATTAAATATCAGCTGATGGTACAAGAAAATTCTTACTGAATAAATTTTCCTTGTAAGAATTTGCAAATACTCAGTAACACAACTGTCAAATCTGCTCTCTCAATTCACTCTCTTTTACTGGACTTTTGGGTAAACGAACAACATTTTGTAATAATTTGTACAAATTCGTACAAATTATTGAGTAAACGAACGAACCTATCATTATCATTATGGTGTTGTCTTTGACCAGAACCGAATCTACAGACGAAATATTTTGATATTGATACATAACATTTTGATCGCAAATTATAATGTACAAACCGAGGTCACATATAGGTAGATCGACTTGACTAGTCGAGATATAACTTAAAGATGGGGTTAGACCAAGGATTAGGAAAAATTTAAACATCAGATACATCAGAAAAAGATTTATTATTCCAAATGCTAATTACAGTGACTTCCGTTTACTAAAAGTGCCAAAAGTACGACTTGAACAGTACCGTTATATTGACACGAAACACTAATTTGTATGAATATAGAATGCTTCAGCGGTGACCTACACATTTATAATGCAAACGTCATAATCTTCAAAAGTTAGCGTCGTCGCAAAAGGGCTTTCTCCAAAATGTATGTATACCAATAAGGATCCAACTGCTCAGTTTTCGAGGTTTTGCATATGTTAACGTCTCTATTTTGTAGCAACGTATAGATGGATCTGAAAACATTAAGAACAATCATTATTACGTTATTAGTTAAATCTGAGAAACGATTGAAAAACCTCGAAAAACTTGTTCAGAATTGGTCCACCTCTTGGTATCTGCCAAAATATATATCGTCCAATCTCTTTAATAGTATTACAAACGTTTTTGCATCCGTAAATATAGCTTTAATTCATATATTTTAAAAATTAGGGTCGTGCCTAAATGCATTTATTTTTTATTTTATTTATTCACCTCAAAAGTTAAATATACATATTGTTACGAAAATAACTTTAGATTTAAGATTAATTTAGATGAATTCCGTTAATTTAAGAATTTGAATTGTAACGTAAATTTCTACTACGCAGTTTATTCGAATAACTTCACAACAACAACTACTGTATAGATTTTTCTACATCCTTCCATTTTCTTCCATTTTCTATTTTGTTATTGTCGTACAATTCTTGTTAAACGTCATCATTGATGATCGCTTAATTCCTCTTTCTTTGTTTGTTAATTGTTAACAATATGTGGTGTCATTGTAAGTTTGTATGTGTTGTTGTTATTGTTCACTCAATGTAAGTGTATGTGTGTTGATTACGATAATACTGTAGCGACAAGCAAGTCATATAAAAGGAAATGGAAAGGCAGTTAGTCAGTTGTGAATCAGATGGAAGACTAAAGTAAAGCAAAGTAAAGTTGTGTCAATAAAAGCTCGAAATAAATTTGGCAATGGGAAATAAAACAACGTCTACACGGGATTAAGTAAAATCCAAGAACGTAACAATTGGTGTCGGAAGTGAGATGACGATAATACTACGATGAAGTTTAAGGATCTACGAGTGGAAGACTTGAAGAAGGAGCTCAATAAATTGGAATTGTCCTCTACTGGCAACAAGGCTGAGCTACAAAAACGACTGTTTGATGAGTTCGAGCGCCGTGGTATGAACATCGATACATACGAGTTTGACAGTAAGGATGAAGTGGATTTATCGGAAATGGGCGAATCCAACGGTGGGGAAGTCTCGTCAGTAGCTGCCAGGGGTGACGATTTAAGAGAAATGCTGGCTAAAATGTTTGAGGAAAATTCCAGAAGGAGCGAAGAGAATTTCAGAAAGTTAGAAGAAAATTCGAGAATAATGAACGAGAAACTCGAGAACATTACAGAATTTATTGGAAGGAGAGTGGAAACCGTGGAGGTCCAAATTAAAGAGTTGGATAAGAAAGTGCAGTCGGTTGACGAGAAAATTCTGTCTGTGGATGAGAAATTTCTGGCCCACGACCACAGGTTTACGAATCTGGAGAAGAAAATGTCGGAACTGGAAATCAAAGGTGGTCCGGTGCGAGTTCCTGATAACGCACTAAAAATCAAACCTCCTGTATTCGACGGCTCTACGTCATTCAATGTTTTCAAGTTACAGTTCGAGACAGTGGCTTCTAGAAATTCGTGGAACGACAGCGACAAAGCGGTTGCACTACTTCTGGCATTGAAGGGCAGTGCTGCTGATGTTATACAGAGTATTCCTGTCGCTTCTAGAAACAACTATGAAAATGTTATTGCTGCACTGGAACGTAAGTACGGTGGCGAACATAAACAAAACATCTACCTTATGGAATTAAGGGGAAGAGTACAGAGGGCAAACGAGACGTTACAAGACTTTGCAGCTGAGGTGGAACGTTTGGTGCTAATGACGTATCCAGGAGAGAATCACCCATTGCTGGACCGTATGAAAATCGAAACCTTTGTGAATGGCATACGTGACCCTGAGATTAAATGTGCAACATATGCGTCACCAAAAGCGTCATTTGCCGAAACCGTGTCGTTTGCCCTTGCCCAAGAGACGGCAAGAATAATTGTTAAGCCCCATACCCACAAGATTCGCCAACTGGAGACCGAATGTTGCGAACCCAAATCTCTCGTTAACTCGATCGAGGACGCCATGAGGCGGGTAATAGAAGAAACAAAGTTAGTAGGGATGACTAAGCCCAGGGTTAGATGCTACAACTGTGATAAAGCAGGTCATATTGCGCGCGAATGCAGAGCTAAGCGCAAGCGATCCAGGTCATCGTCACCACCTCCAACGAAAGATTGTAGAAGAATGGCTCAACAATCCACGAATGAGTCACCTTTAAACTAAATCGAGCCAGTCCAGCGGGGCATGAACTGGCTCCCATCGACGATGGCCCCACAATCTCCATAGCAATAGTACAACAGAAAAGTCACAACCTAACAACAACTGGGTACATCAATGGTGACAAGCGAGTTCTGACGTTAGATACTGGCGCATCAAAGTCCATCATAAGATCAGATCTGGTAAAGGGAAAAATAACGCAACTTAATGGAGTCAGACTGCGCACAGCAACGCGGCAGTACACGGCAAGATTACCCTGAGACTAACTATTGCCAATAAATCGGAGAATTACGAGTTTATAGTTGCCGATATCGTAGACGAAGTGATAATAGGCGCAGATTTTATGATTGCCTTCGGTATCAATTTGGATATGAAAGAGCGTGTGATGACCTGGTCTAACGTCGAAATTCCGTTAAACGTGGGCTACGATGAAAGTACACCCATTAGACGTCTGACTACGGACCATCCAGAGATAATACCGCCCTGTGCCGAAGCAATAATATGGGTACCAATGAATGGAGATTGTGGAGCCGAGAAGTTGTGGGTGGTGGAACCAGCAGAAAACATAAACAGTAACATCCTAATAGCGAATGCCCTGGTGAAAAGCAACGAGGACGGACTGATTCCTGTTAGAGTTTTGAACCTGTCAAACAAGCAAGAGCAAATTTGCCAATTTTCCGATGTTGGACAATGCACACCAGCTGAAGCTGTAATTAATTTGGAAACTAGCACCGAAAAGCCAGCAGCCATGGAGAAGAAGCACCTCGACGGCTACATAAAAGAGTGGACACACCAATTATCACCTTCCGAGAGGAACAAGGCTAAGCAGCTATTATGGAAATATGCCTCTACCTTTGCGTTGACAAAAGAGCACCAAGGAAGAACATCAGTGGTGAAGCATGAAATCCATACAGCAGACGCGAGACCCATTAAACAGCCTCCAAGAAGTGTTCCCCTGGCAAAAAGAGAAGAGGTCCAGAAGCTGATAAGTGAAATGGAAAAGAGTGGTGTAATAGAACCATCGTCAAGTCCATGGTGCTCCCCAGTGGTCTTGGTCAAGAAGAAAGACGGAAGCACGCGATTTTGTGTGGACTACCGAAAGTTGAATGATGTCACCAAGAAAGACAGCTATCCGCTCCCAAGAATCGACGACACATTGGACACATTAGCCGGGACGTCATGGTTTTCCACCCTTGACCTGCAGAGTGGCTACTGGCAAGTAGAGATCGCCGAGAAAGATAAAGAGAAAACAGCGTTTGGCGTTAATGGGGGTCTCTGGCAGTTCAATGTCATGCCATTCGGACTCTGCAACGCCCCGGCTACATTTGAAAGGCTGATGGAGCGTGTGTTAAAAGGTCTGCAGTGGAAGTCATGCCTCATATACCTGGATGACATCATAGTCATGGGACGCAACTTCGACGAACACATCAAGAACTTAAGGGATGTTCTACAGCAGCTTTCGTCTTCAGGCCTCAAGTTAAACCCGAAGAAGTGCAGTCTCTTCCAACGAGAGGTGAAGTTCCTGGGGCACCACGTGACGCCGGAGGGCATATCGACGGATAAGGAGAAAATTCAAGCCGTCAGAGATTGGCCGCAGCCCCGAAATCTCCATGAGCTGCGAAGCTTTCTGGGTCTCTGCACCTACTACCGTCGATTTGTCCCAAATTTTGCCAACATCGCCGCCTGTCTACACCGCTTGACGCAAAAAGGCCAGAGGTTTCAGTGGGGCAACGACCAAGAAGAGGCATTCAGAAAGCTCAAAGACCTGCTATGCAGAGCCCCCATTTTGGCATACCCTATACCTGGCGGAAAGTTTGCTCTGGACACATACGCAAGTGCGTGAGGCATCGGTGGCGTCCTTTCCCAGGAAATCGACGGATTGCAGTTTCATCGGGTACTACAGTGAAGATCGAAGCCTGAGAGGAATTACTGTGTGACGAGGAGAGATGCTTGCTGGCCAGCATTTTCGGCCATGGAGGACCGACCACGCTGCTCTCCAATGGTTGCTGCAAAGAAATTACCGGAAGGTCGAAAGCCCTCTTTTAAAATCCTATGATTTGGGCCAGAGAAGGCGGGGATAATGCTGATGCCCTCGTCGGCCATAATAGATGGTTGCTCAAAGGCTACAAAGCAAATGGGAAAGTGCAGTTTGAGTCGGGTGAAGATTCTCACCGGAACAACGAAGAGATCCCTGGCCCAGTGGGACTCCAAAATAAGAGATGTCAAAGAAATTGTCGAAAGCCCTCTTTTAAAATCCTATTGGGCCAAGTGGAGGACATCTTGGCAAAAGACGGCTGAAAAGGTAAAGCAGAGATTCGACTGGGTCGGCTGTCAAAAATCCATTGCCGACTGGATCGCCAATTGTGAAAGGTGCATAAGAGCTAAAGGTCCAACACGAAAGAGTCGAGGCTACATGCAGCAGTATAATTCAGGAGCCCCTTTTGAAAGAATCGCAATGGATGTAGCTGGACCGTTCCCCACAAGCGACTCTGGGAACCGGTATGTCTTAGTGGTCATGGATTACTTCAGTAAATGGCCAGAGGTTTATGCTATCCCAAATCAAGAAGCCAGGACAATTGTGGATGTGTTCAGCAAAAATTGGATTTGTCGCTATGGTGTTCCATCGGAGGTTCATTCCGATCAAGGTAGGAACTTTGAATCAGCGATCTTCAAGGAAATGTGTAACTCCTACGGAATCAAGAAAACCAGAACGACGCCTCATGGTGGAAAGACATCCACAATCAATGGACAGTGGCCAACGGACTGGGAAGATTCCAAAGTTTTTACTGGCTTATATCGGCCATTCATGATTCCACAGAACAAATCTACGGGAAAGTGGTGATTTGACACCCCAAACGACGATGTGAACCAAGAAGAAGACAGTCAGAACTCTGGGATGATGCAGTTCGCCATCGAATAAAAATGGTTAGCAACCGCATGAAGGCAAGGTACGATCGAGCGGCAAATACCGATGGGTTCCAAGAAGGGCAACTGGTACTATTGTTCAACCCACAACGAAAAAAAGGACTTTCCAAATTGCAAACGCACTGGGAAGGACCCTACAAGATTGTCACGAAAATAAATGACGTCGTTTATCGCATCCAGAGGAGCGACAGTCCCAGGTCGAAGATGAAAGTTGTACATTTGGAGCGGCTGACCCCCTACGGAACGGGAACTGTGCCTATTCGGGACGAACAGGCTTAAGCGGGGGGCAATGTTACGAAAATAACTTTAGATTTAAGATTAATTTAGATGAATTCCGTTAATTTAAGAATTTGAATTGTAACGTAAATTTCTACTACGCAGTTTATTCGAATAACTTCACAACAACAAATACTGTATAGATTTTTCTACATCCTTCCATTTCCTCTTCCATTTTCTATTTTGTTATTGTCGTACAATTCTTGTTAAACGTCATCATTGATGATCGCTTAATTCCTTTTTCTTTGTTACCCCCTCGCCTGTATATGTGTTGTTGTTATTGTTTACTCAATGTAAGTTTGTATGTGTTGTTGTTATTGTTCACTCAATGTAAGTTTGTATGTGTTGTTGTTATTGTTCACTCAATGTAAGTTTGTATGTGTGTTGCATTGGTAGATTGTTCGTGATCTAGGTGTTACCAGATCGTCTAGAAACTTCTGTAGCGACAAGCAAGGCTCATATAAATAGGGGAAATGGAAAGGTAGTTAGTCAGTTGTGAATCAGATCGCGAATTGAAACCGTCGAGTAAAGTGCAAAGTAAAGTTGTGTGAATAAAATCATTGTAATAATCGTAATCCGAAAGAACCCGCGTTTTATTTGGTACGAACTGTATTGGGAAATAAAACAACGTCTACACGGGATTAAGTAAAATCCAAGAACGTAACAATATATTTCAATGAATGTTACCCAAATACGCATTGCGTATCAAAATAAAAAGTTGAAAATTATCAACATGACAATGCGTACTTTAAATTTTTTTTTTCTGAAAATAGAATTTCAGTCATTGAAAATTTTGTTTTTCTACACATGTAAACATTTTTCGACCACTTAAAATAATATTTTTATCCATTTTCGCCGTTTCCAATTCGCACAGATCCAAATAAAGTCCTTGCGTATTTGGGTAATACTGACGTCTAACAAACCCTATAAAGGTGAGAATTTTTGTACGGAGCACAATAAATTAGGTACGACACTTAAACAAAATTATTCTATTTAAAAAGAATGTAAACAAATTTTTCATACTTCAAAAATAATTGTAAATAATTATTCGCCTTGTTTACCATTTTGACATATCATGTTCCCAATTCGCCGATGCGGCTACCTTATATATGTACCTTGGTTTTATCGATGCCTTTGTCAATGGCCTTTGTCAAGGCCTATAAATAAGGTCGTCCAGGGTGTCCAGCTGGATATCTGATGTCTCTTAAGTTTGCTGTGAATTGTCTTCCAATATAAAAGTGTAAACAAAGGCCACATATTTGACATTAGATTTGAGAGAAAACAGCTGATTTTCGCTAGCTGGGTGACCTTATTAATAGATCTTAGCTTGGGGTTTTCCGAGGAAAATTTTAAAGATGAAGAAGATGAGCGTTGGATCACCGCGGAAGTTTTCACATTGTGGATTATCACCAATTAATGAATAAATTCAAGTGTAAACCACACCGACAAAGGGAACACCGACGACATGTACTATTTACAAAATGGAGAAAATTATTCGGGCATGTTCTGGAATTCACTTCAACGGCAGAAGTGTATCGAACACACGCCGAGGTGTTCTGTAACACACTTTACACCCATTTGAGGTGTATTCTTTACACTTACATTTCCATAGTGAGAGCCGGGTGTTGCCATATATTTTTCATATAAAAGAACATCTTTTTTGAAATAAAAAACGCACATGATGATAGATTGATATGTTATTATTGCGTATAATGTGATTAAAATCACAAAATGAACATGAAACACCATTAAAAACAAATTTTAAATAGATACTTGAATTTTCTTCAACTGAATTTCTTGCTTGACACAAACAGCTGATTCGATGTAAGGCCGAAAAAGATAGGGTTACCAAATGTTCCCCCTAAATCAATCAACAATTTAATGATATTACAGAGGTTTCATACATATATTTTATGTTGCGAATAATAAAATATTAAAAAATAATAATAAAATTGTCGTTAGAATTAACGAAATTACTAAAAAATTACAGAAGCAATGCTAAAAACGAATACAGTTTATGTTGTATGGCAACAATATTTCTGCAAAGTACCATGTTGACGTTTATTTTTGTCGCAGTTCAAAATTTCAATTCACGTGAGAAGCAGAACAGGAGGTAGCTTCTGAGGTGAAGTGTATGTGTAATGTGAAAAGAACACACCGTGAGTTCCAGAACATACCCGATTATTCCCTTTATTGTATATTGTATATATTTCCCTTTATTGTATATGATGTGCCTATCATAAAATTTAGAAGAAAGCTTCTCTATATTTAATGAAATTACCAAAATAATTCAATTTTCTAAATAAAATATAACGAACCCAATCACACGTATCATGTTTATAAGTTTTATTTGAAATAATAAATCCAATGTGTCAAACAATTGTACAATTATCCAGTAACATAAAAAAACGTACTAAAAATAGAAAAAGAATTCTGATTCAAGAAAAAATAAACAATTCATATGTTTTATGTGGCCTTTGGCTGTGCAAACGAATGTGAAACGATTTTTAAGGTTTTTTTTTTTGTTCAAATGTGATTTTTATCATGAAAGCAGTTTTTATATCTGTAGTGGGAAAACGATTAATCTTATTTTATACTAAAAGTCTAGATCTTTAAAATATTATATTTTAATGAAAAGGAGTAACTAAATACAGCGATAATTTGTCGGCGAGTATACTTAAATTTAATGGGACTAAAACTAATTCTGCGAAAGCGGTTACAATTCATAACGTTTTCCATGTACATTACAGTCTACAGTTGTTAGACTTTTCTTAAACACCGGGCGGAGGAGGTTCATCGCAGCGCCCCGGTGGTGTCTTGACATTTAGGACAATGTCATCGGGAACCATACTAAGAAGCTCTGCTTCACTTAGTTTAGCGAGCCGACTTGTTGATGTAGTGCCTGAAAGAGAAGAAAAGAAAGTAAGTACTAAGCCTTCTTCCACATCCACGTATTCGTTTACTTTTTTGTCCATAAGATGATTCGATTGGGTCAGCTGGATTGTATTCCTCGACCGACTCGGGCAGAGCTGGCGATGTGATCAACGATCCAATCAAGGGCGGAGGCGGTGGTACGGCCGAACGAACCTCTTGTGCAGGATTTGACGTCTTTATACTAGCTAGAATCTGAGATAAATTCGAAGGTATGGCTATGTTTGCCAATACTTTTGATGTTGTTCCCGATGTATTTCCATATTTCTAAAATATATTCAAATTCATATGAATAAGTATTTATGTAAATGTCGAAGTTTTATTGTTCCTACCGCTGTTTCTCCGGTAAGCAGACCGGCGATTTCCATTTCCTGTGCTGCTATTTGTCTATTAATCTCTTCCATTTTACGCTTCAGCTCTTCTTCAGCTGTTTGTATTTGATTGGGGCCAACGGGCAATTTTATGGGCAACAATCGCAAATCCTCATCGCCCGAGCTTCCTCCAGGGGAATATGGTTCATCAGCGTCTTTCATACTTGATACCAAAGTAGCAGATGTTGTGGCTATACGATGAAATGAATGAACACAAAAATAACTTGTTATATCTGGATACGCAGATAGTTTAAACTATATTTACCTTTTTGTAATTTGGAGGCAATTGGCGCCTTTATTATGGCGTCAATATCGATATCCTGTGGATTAGGAGACGAGCGGCGTTTCTTAAGCTTGGGGCTACCTGGAGGTGTATGAGCATCGATATCACGACCAACGAACTATAAATACAAATAACAAAATTGGGTATAATATTAGTATTGTAGAGTGGATTATTCCACACCTTTTAAAATACCGTACAATAGAAAATGTTGTTCCACAGCGTTAAAAATATGCTCCTAATAAATTAACAAATTCTATTGGACATTTTATCAATATTGATTAAATGTAAAATATCTCAACGATATATCAGAAGAACTTTATTATGATTATATTCTATTTGTGCATAACTTGTTTCCCAATCTTTATCATAGTGTCTATGTGATCATCACGATTTACTTACCTTTGTTGCTGTCTCGCTAATTGGGTTAGCCACTGAGCTATAACGTTTACCAACAACACGCACTATTATACCGATTAACATATCCGGCCGACAGGGGTCATCATAAAATTCACTGCATTCATTGAATCGCAATACAGCAGGCATTAATTTTCCTGCCGCCAATGGATATATATAGAAATCTTTTATATACTGTGATATACTTTTGATCACACCCAACCGATTACGTATTTCCAGATACTCATAAAGCAATTTATATGCGGCTGTTTCTGTTTCCTTTGCCGGCAAAAGTCGCAAGAGAACAATCTCTTTATTTGGGCTCTTTTTGATCTTCGAAATATAATCCCATACAGTTTCGGGTCCAATACGACCAACAACGTCTAGTTCCTTGGCCAAGAGTTTTGATATATTGTGACAAGTTCCCGATAGGGCCTGTAGACATAGATGGAAAGACGTGACGTCCACCATATTTATGTTGCCCGACCATAAAATTGTATTGTTATAACGACCTAATTCGTTTCCATCGCATGGGGGCGATGAAGAAATAAATCTTGCATATGGATCATGTGGCGGTGTGGGAATTGAAACTGTGCTACTAGGTTCTTGATCACTTGAGTCAACATAACTCGAGGGGGCAGGGATGTCAATAACATAGCTATTATCGCTGTTGCTACTAGTGGTGGATGTGATCGAAGGTGCTGACAATGATAGAGTTGGAGTTTTCCTACTGTTGTCTGCTTCTCTGTTTTTTTCGCTGATCAAGTTAGCTGCTTCTTCTACGGTTTTAGTAGATTCCAGGATCTTATCAACCAAGTTGTATTCTTCTAATAAGTTCGAAGTTTGATCTTGGTTGATTTTCTTTTTTTGTGTACTCGTCGCCTTTTTCTCCGCCTGCATTGCAGGTTTCTTTAGGCTACTATCGGTATGCTGATCGCGATCTGAGCGATCTTTGACACGATCCTTCTCTTTATCTCGTTTTTCATCTTTAATATCCTTTGAACTTTTATGTCGTTTTTCGCTACGGTCGCCACTGCGGCTGCGAGAACGGCTTCGACTACGTTTTCTAGGTCGGGATTTATCCCGATACCGATCTTTGCTTTTATGATGCCTCTCGCGATCTTTTTCCCTGTCGCGATTTTTATCTTTGTCTCGTTCGCGTTCTCTGCCCCGTTCCTTCTCTTTATCCTTTTCTTTGTTAGTAGTGCTGCTAGAAGAAGTTTTGTGTTTGTCGTCGTCGCCGCTTAATTTCACATGTTGTGTATGTGACTTGGAAGCAGAAAGATAATCCAAATCAGATATATGAGAAAGAGATTTAGATGTTGTGACTTCATCTGCGGATTTTGTTTTATGACTTGTGTCCTCTTCCGGTATTGTCAAAGCGATATTCTCAAATTCCGAAGACTTTCCTTCAATAACCTCTTCTCCTTTGTGTGTTTTCACTACATAGTTCTTTGCGCACGATAACAAGTCTAACTCCGATTTTTTTATCATCTCCAGTTGGTGTTTGGTTTCTTGTTCCCGCCACTGTGCCAGCTCCTGAGACGCCATTTCTTCGGGTGACATACGAACTAATTGTTTGGGCTCTATTAGTTTCCTGCATATCTTAGCATAGAGTGTATGATTTTTCCTGTCCTTGATATTAAACATAAGCGAACGGTACTTGGCTTTATATTTGGCACCTGTGTCGCGACTAAAATAGTTGTACATTTCCAGTTCAGTAGCTTTTATAAATTCGTCCACTTCTTCTACCGATAATTTAGGCATATCGCTTATTTTGTTCTCATCGCTTTCACCAGCAGAGTCCTGGTGGGTGACTACAGCTTCTTCTTGAATTCTTTGCAACAATTGTTCCTTAAGAGTACGGCGGACAACATGACGAATATCTTCATCGTGTCCAGTTGCCTTACTGCCCGCTTCCATGTTAACGGAGCGTTTTTGAGAACTGGCTGCTTTCTCTTTTGCAGTTTTTGAGTCATCGTTTGATTTCTGAACTCTGTCCGCTTTAATTGATACTTGCTGCGGATACTTCAGCAATTGCTTAGGTGTACCGGGCCGTGAATTGGATGACGTTGTTGGCGAATTCTTCAGTACTTCCTGAATAGTCTTTGTAGGTTTCGAATGTAGAGCCGACAATGTAGATTTATTTACATTAACAGGTGAATTGGTCTGTGGACTGTTCGATCTTGTGTCAGCTTTTTGTTGGTGAACCACATTTGAAAACGGAAGTAATTTCAACGGAGGAGGGGAAGTGGCCATCTTAGAAACTGTTGGCGAAGATGAATGCTGTGTACGTATTCTTTGTCTTTTCTGAAAAGAAAATTGAAAAGCGAATAAATTGAAATTAAATATATATATTTATATATATAGAGATATATACCTCTATATCAAGAGCCTGTGGACTACCGGGTTGAATAACTTCGAATGTTGGATTATCCTGGAGCCATTTTTTTAGATTTGCAAATGTTGGTGCATTGTGTCCGGTTAGCCTAAACGTCGTAATAGTAATATCAAACATATTTTTTTTTGCAAAGGTTATACATTTAATTAGCTAAAAATATATGACAGTATACTTACGTTCGTCCAGTTTTGCGTTCGAAAACATTTACCTAGAACAATAAAAATGTATTTAACAATTGAAGGAAGACACTATCATAGAGCTAGATTCTAAAATATATACTTACTCTTTCCATCTTGGTCTTACGATCTGGCATTGATAACTCCTCTTCAAACAGGCCTTTGGATTTTTTCTTTGTTTTGTCATCTTGCGAATTGGTACTCAAAGTAGCCCACGCAGTCTGTGAGTGTTTCCGTATGCAATCATCGCTACAATAAATCGAATTGGGACGTGCATTTTTCTTGCAAACAATGCATAAAGTGGGGGGTTCATTCGATGGTTTCGTGTTCAGAGATTCATTTGACGAATTTGCTGCTTTCGGAGGAGTTGCCGAAACGACTTTGATCGGCTGCTGGCTTGATGATTGTGCCGGAGATGATATCGCCTTTATAACTTTTATATTTTGATTTGGTGCCTGCTGTTTTCCGGTACAGGATATTTGCTTTACAACAGCGAACGTTCTTACTGGGGAGCTAAGATTAGATGTTGTTTTAAGTGGTTGTGTTGTAGTGACAATTATTTTCTTCTGGCCTCCACTTGCACTTCCTGGCGCTGTCTGAATGTAAACCTTTTTCCCACTGAAATCCTTAAGATTTATAATCTGTCCCGTTTGTAGTTTGGGTTTTGGCGATTCGGCCAATGCTTGTTTAGTCGGCTCTGATATAATTTTACTGACTCCTTGTTGCAAATTGGAAGTTACAACGGTCGTTGCCGAGGTAGACGCGCTACATATTGTTGGAGTTGTGGAAATGACCGTTGTACTTGTAACTACCGCTGGTTGCAATGGCGATGCAGTTTCCTTTTTGAAAAGGTCAGTAATTTTTGGTTGCTTCTAAAAACACAGACAGAGGAAACAGTTTAAGCATGTGCGAGCGACAACCTGTAGTTGTAATTAATAATCCTACCTGTTCTTCGATTTTCTTTACGCACTTGGGGCATGTCCAATCAATGCCTTTCTGTTCCATCTCTAGTCCCATAGCTTTTGTTATATTTACACAAGTTCCATGGAACCAATCCTCGCAAACATCGCAACATATCATAAATCTGTTGTTATGAGGTTGTCTGCATATACACCATAACCTAAAAAAAACATGTCACGAGATTATTCATCGTGTTTACTATACCGTTAACGTCTAAACTTACTTATTTGGATCGTCATCATCTTCGTCTCCAGAGTCTGATGCACCGGCATCAGCTTTCGATTTATTGGTTTTTTTGCTTGCATTCCGCTTGATTTTCTGTGGCGTTGTTGTAGAAGCTGTAACGTTTTCTTTAGAGCATCTTCTGCGGCTAGTAGTGTCTGGATTTTTCCTCTCTGAAGAAGTATTAAGAGAGCTAGCAGATGTTGTTGCAACGTTGGAACTCTCCAACGGAACATCATTGACAGTAGTGGAAATAATCGATGAAGTTGATTGTGTTGAAGTATTTCCCATGACGGGATGTGTAAAAGGTTGTGTTTGTGCTCGTCTCTTAGCCCGCGTTGTTGGTGCCTCGATAGGAGGCAGTGTAATGACACGTCCATTGCCTCGAACAATTTGTATGGGTTCTTTGCGAGCCAATGGTGATATTTTTATTGTCTGTTGCATAGCACGATTTTGTTCCGGGCCTGATTGAGTCACCGTTGAAGTGGTTGCTGGTATGTTTGAAATGCTCATTTGTATAATACTCCTCGAAGAATGAGGAATATCCTCTAAAATATTTTTATTACTAATTCTCTGTTGAGAAATAGGAGCCAACGGTGGAGGGTTCGGATGGGTCATAGTGGCGCTGCTAACAATGGGGTCGTTCGAATCTCCAGAACCCAAAACATCTACCGCTTCTTGTAAAGTTTTATCGTCCTTGATTAACTCAACCACCTGTTGCAGTATATCATCCGGTAAATCGTCATCATTTCCGTCAGGCCCATTTAACAAAGATGCGTTACCTAGATCGATATCTGTAAGTTTGACACTGCTATTCTCAGATGGATTATTAATTCTGGGATTTTCCAATTTGTCGCTTTGAATTTCATTTTGACATGCATCAAGTCTCGACTCTTGCATACCTTTATTCATAGCGGCTATATTTGGTACCAAAGATGCTTCAGTACTTTCCAACATCTTCACTAATTCTGGAATATTCTCAATAATATTACAGGGTGCGGGAGTAAGCATTTCTTTGGGCTTTTGCATTTCATCCTGAACGATAGAATTTATTAAATCAAGTTGCTTATCGTGTTCAGCTTCCAATTCCGAAGAACTTTGATGTGTTTGAATGGATATTTGTGCTGGTAACTGATTTTTAGATGCAGTCTCAACACCTAATGGCATAAAACCTTTTGGCGCAGCGGTCGGTTTCGGTGAGACTGCAGCTGCAATTGTCGTTTTAAATGAGGGTTTTGAATAGGATGTAGATGTTGGATGTAATCTCTGTTCTTGTTGGTCCATTAGAAGTGTATTCAAGTCAGTGAAACCTTTTGTTTTTGGACTCGACATAATATTTTTGTTAATAAGAATCTCCTTATGGGTTTGAGGGGATGTCATAGTCTTGATTGTGTTGCTTGTCTTTATGGGAACTGTTTTGACATTGATCATTTGTGTATGCAGTGTCTTGCTTTCATTTAGTTTTCTATATGGAGATTCAGAAACTGTGCCGGTAGATGACAATAAATCTTGACCTGTACTCTTAGTGGGCATACAAAGAGCTGGCGATTGCAACTTGGTTGGATTCGAACGAACTGTGATGCGGCCAATATCGGCTGCGGATTTTACATTTGGCTTGAATTTCTGAATCGTAGTAGATGTGTTCATACTTGGTTTATTCGCCAGCTCTGATTGCTCTTCTTGAGTAGGAGCACGCCTTGTCTTCTGAAGAATTTTCGGTGTATTAGATACACGTTTGGCAATTTTAGCAGCTCTAATTTTTCTTCTTCGGCCCTTTGGATTGTTCACATCAAAATCTAAATCGCTATCACGGTCATTGTCGGAATCATCTGATTCCTCGGGTGCCGTACATTCACTCTCTTCATCCCCTTCAGATGTGAAGTCTTTTTCGTCGGTCGGTACACGAGGATCTTTTTCCAATTCTTCATTGTTTTCAACAGACTTGAAGTCTTTGCCTTCCTTACAAATTGATTTGCTAGATGATGCAACACTCTTTTCTTTTATATATGTTGTTGGACTAGGCAATTTTGACAATGAGTCTGTTTTCTGAAGGATTTTCTTCCGAACAAACAGCTGTTTTCCAACACCCAATTGATTTTGCGAGCCAACAGATTTGCGACTATTGGATTGTTGCTCCAATTCTAATTTGTCCGCGGCTAGTTTAGCTTTCATTTGACTGGGTGAAGTGAAAGGTGTGTAGCAATGATCGTTCCGTATAACAAGTAACTGGAACTCAATATCTTCTTTGCTTTTTCTGTCGGGTCCTAAACCAGCCAATTCTGCAAAAATAAGGAAAAAAAGAAATCAAAATATTTTAAAGACAAGACTAGAAATGTTTAAAAATTTTTTACAGTTGTTTTAAAGACGTCTCGAACATTACTTACTGAGAGCTTCTTTTACAATTTCTCCAGCATCATCTGGGGAATAGAATTCTTCAAAGCGCAATCCAACTATTTTAGGGCGATCCCTTCTGCGTTTTCGAAATATTTTTTTCTGTTTTACCACATTTGGTTGTCGTCCTCGCCGACGAGGTACTGCCTTGGTTTTAGACTTATTATCCTCGGAGCTCTGTATGGCATCACCGCGATCGGAAGTGTCACTATCGCCAGTAATGTTACGATCATCATCCGACAAGTTGCTTTCATCGCCCTGGTCAGAACTGTCATTAGCAGAGTCTAAATCTTGACGCCTTGATATTTCCTCTTGCCTTGCTTCCTCTTCCTCCTCCTCTTGCATACTAGGAGTTGGAGATGTTAATCGAATAACACTTATAGACGATATTTTCTTCTCATCTAAAAAAGACTTTCTGGAATTTTACATTCGATATTACCGTTTTATCATATTTACCTATTAAGCTTTCCAAACCTTTGTCGTCAAAACTTATTCCATTTTTTCCGTATACAACCACAAGATTTGAATCCGGGTTGATATTATAATCCGGAGCATCCTCCGCAGCCGGCAATGGCGTTCTTTCTATGAACATAGAACTGGACATGGTGGTTTAGTATCTCGATCCAAAATTCCAATCAATATAAACAGCGATTGGCGCCAAACAGTAGCATATACAGCATATACAACCAATAAACAAATAAAGTGAAAACAGCTTCTTCACAATTAAGGATTTTTACCTTCTTACCTACAAAGTGTAAAATCGGCTTAAACTTCGCGATCTGTTCTTTTGCTGCAAATAGGCCTGGTATTAATTTAGGAAGGCATCGTTAGGCACCCATGAGACCTATAAGACACATCGATATAGTAATGGGCATGTAAGTGCAAGGTTCAGGTTTCTGTCCTCCGTCCGACAATGTCACAACAAATGCAATAAATGTATATTATTTGTGCATCCTCTTGGAAATTGTTCCAAAAGGCTTTACTTCACATATGTCGTTCACTATTCACCATACTTTTTACTGGTTTTGAAAACTCTAAATAAACTAAATAAAGATATGTAATCTTCTAATTGTCTTGTTTTTGTAGTAAAAAATTAATTATTCTTCTTTCTCGCGTTGTCTCGCGTTAGTAACACACACGACAAGTCTCTGCAGAAAAGAAATAATGAAAAACGTTCCACCTTTACGAATGGGATGGGATAAGACAAAATGCCCGGTAAAGAAGAAGTCAAAAAAGAAGACGGATAGTTACGAATGAGGTGGGATGGAGACTAATGGATTGTTTACGAATGAGGTTTAAGGAAAGGATGAGAGTAGCTCACATTCACAGCTCACATTCAGAGTTTGCTAATTACAACCCTGTAAACCTGAGGTGAAAGCAAACGAGAGGAGGACCAACCAACAGCTGATCACAATTTGAACAGTTGATCAGCTGTTTGTAGTTCCGGAACGAACTAGTTCATTGAATGACACTTAGTTTTGTTATTCACTATAACATGATAACACATTGCTCTATGGACTATAAAATAAGTCCCAATTTAGATTGGGCAAGTCTTTGTTTGTTGGAGAGAGGGGCAAGGGGAATAGAAATAGAAAAAATTGCTCATACCGGCAATTTTTTGGTAATCCGTTTTTGCGTTTTTTTGTAGTGTCAGTAATATGAAATACCAATCCCGAACATTTTCGAACATAAAAATAGTTTTGTAACCGAATTGTCTTGTATAGACGCATGAAGCAATTTCATAAGGGAACGATAAAAATTGCCACAAGTAAACTCTCCAAATCTAAATCAGAACTAAGAGAATTTACGTTCTCGTTTACATCGTACTGGATTTAACTAAAAGGATTTAATTAATTTAATAAAATAGTATAATAAGTAATAAACTAAAAATCGAGTAGATTCTTGCAGTACGGGAACATACTAATAATGTGTGACTGTGTGTGTAATGTTTTGAAGAATATTGTTACGAATATAACTTTAGATTTAAGTTAATTTAGATGAATTCCGTTAATTTAAGAATTTGAATTGTAACGTAAATTTCTACTACGCAGTTTATTCAAATAACTTCACAACAACAACTACTGTATAAATTTTTCTACATCCTTCCATTTCCTCTTTCATTGTCTATTTTGTTCTTGACGTACAATTCTTGTTAAACGTCATACATATGTGCTGTCACTTTTTTGCATATGGAAATCGAACTCGTCATGTGAAACATACGGAAATTTCAATGTGTCAAAACGATATGCAATTACATATGTATTTTTTTCCGAATAGACGCGCTCTATTTTCGTATGTGAAACATAAGGAAATCAGCTGTTTGAATGAAACACATTGTTGGAAGAAAATATTTCAATTGTAAGTCAAAGAAAAGGATGAAAAGGCAACAATTACAAATTATTATTTTTTATTATTATTATTTCGTTTGTAGGTGTTTAATAAAAAAAGATGTTGATTTAAGAAAAAATAAAAGTGATTTTTTTGTTTATAGGTTATGTCATATGTAAAATACATATGCCGATTTGAACACAAAAATAAATGTTTTGTGTACGCCGCTAATTTTGACACACATAAGGAATTACATATGGATGAAATAAGTGACAGCACATATGTAAAATACATATCGTGTAAAAACACCATTAATTCCTCTTTCTTTGTTACTCCCTCGCCTGTATATGTGTTGTTGTTATTGTTCACTCAATGTAAGTTTGTATGTGTTTGTTGCATTGGTAGATTGTTCGTAATCTAGGTGTTACCAGATCGTCTAGAAACTTCTGTAGCGACAGGCAAGGCTCATATAAATAGGGGAAATGACAAGGCAGTTAGTCAGTTGTGAATCAGATCGCGAATTGAAACCGTCAAGTAAAGTAAAGTTGTGTCAATAATATTCGTAATCAGAAAGAACCCACGTTTTATTTAGTACGAACTGTATTGGGAAATAAAACAACGTCTACACGGGATTAAGTAAAATCAAAGAACGTAACAATATAACAAAATATATTCGAAAATCGACTTGTTTGAAGATTATTATTATTTTGAATTAAATTAGCTTCAGGCTGCATTTGTTGTCAGGACGGACATATGTTGTTGTTTACATCTTTCTTCTTCTTTACAGGTTATACATTAAAAGTGAAATGTTACTTTTTGAAAAGAAAGTGTTGATTTACATTAGCCAATTTTAATTGTCGCATATATGAAGTTTAATAAAAAATGTAAACAAAATACACAAATTATAAAAAAATTATTTTATTTATTTTACAAACGTAATATTTTTTTTAATTTCTATTAAATTTTTATTTCTATCGCTTCCATAGGCCATTTAAGTTATACAAAACAACATAACTATTCTACTCCAGCAACTTATACCAAGGATAAACTAACATTGCATAAAAAATATCCTATATAATTTTTTAAACCAGAATTATTAATACTCCCTGTAGCATTTATTTGAGTAGACCCCATCCTGTTTAATTATATTTATGTTTATATTCATTTTTTCTATCTTTTAATTAATATTGTAAAATGAATTTTATTATTACAGATACATTAGTCTAATTTGCGCCCATGCTCCGACCGAAGATAAAGATGAACAGACCAAAGACATATTTTACGAGCGCATTGAAACAGCATATGACCGTTGCCCTGGCCATGACCTTAAAATTCTGCTAAAGATTTTAATGCAAAAATCGGAAAGGAAAATTCAGCCTTCATGAAGAAACATCCGACAACGGCATGAAGTTGATTGACTTCGCGGCAGCAAAAAATATGGTAGTTAGCAGCACCAGATTCAAGCATCTCGATATACACAAGGTAACGAGAAATCAAATTGATCATGTTGTGATAGACGAAAGGCATTCATCCAGTGTTTTAGACGTCCGATCGATCCGAGGAGCGAATATCGATTCGGACCATTACCTTGTGGCAGCCAAGGTACGCACCCGTCTTAATGTTGCAGCAAAGGTGCGATCTAATACAACACGGAAACTCGACGTCGAAAAGCTGCAAATACAACAGGTAGCCGAGGCCTACTCCGCTCAACTTACCCATCTGCTTGAAGAAAGCACTTCTTGTCCCGACAATATTATAGAAGCACAATGGCAATGGCAATATTATAGAAGCACAATGGCAAATAATTGCCCATTCCCTACAAACTGCAGCAAAAAGAAAATTGGGTACCAAAAACCACCACCAAGAAACCCTTGGTACGATCAGGAGCGTCGTAAAGCTTTTGGAGTAGTCCATGTAAAGAAGTTTTTGGAATCACTCATGGCCCTTTGGGCTAGGTTCTCGTTTATGAAATGAATTGAAATTATTATTTCGTTTGTAGTTGTTTAATAAAAAAATGATGTTGATTTAAGAAGAAATAAAAGTGTATTTTTGTTTATAGGTTATGTCTGAGTATGTTTTGTTTTATGTATGTAAAATACATATTCCAAAATAAAAGTTTTGTGTACGCTGCTAATTTTGACACACATAAGGAATTACATATGGATGAAATAAGTGACAGCACATATGTAAAATACATATCGTGTAAAAACACCATAAGCAGAATGCTCGCGTTGAGCCATCCGTCGCGTTATATGTTATCGAAAATACAACAACCACAAGGAAACGATAACACAAACGCAATGTCGGGAGTCGACTTACAAAGCCCTAATTTGAACTAGTTCGTTCCGGAACTACAAACAGCTGATCAACTGTTCAAATTTTTATCAGCTGTTGGTTGGTCCTCCTCTCGTTTGCTTTCAACTTCATTCGCCAGGTTGGTCCTCGGCTCGTTTGCTTTCACCTCAGGTTTACAGGGTTGTAACTAGCAACCCTTGCTGGCTGGACTAAACACAAAAAACACAAAGGACAAGGACGCAGTTTTCTCAGAGTGACTCTTCACGAAAAGTTCGACACCGTTCTGGAAGTACTTCTGGAAGGCCCAAAAAGACAGTTTGTTTGCTGAAAATCGATCCAAGGCCGAAGTAATATAGAAAGAGAACCACAGATCATAGAATTAAAAGGGAAAATAGCCGAATGAGGAGCTAAATGAGGAGGGATAATAATACAATTACAAAATGGGAACTGAAGTGAATAATGTTGAGCCAAATCCATCGAATACTATCACTTCCTACAAACTGAAGCCTTCGTTAGGTGAAACATTTAAAGGTGTTCTGATAAAGGAAATAATTCATGAAGTGTTGACAGAAAAACTCCAAGGTTTCCACGCCAACGAGATGTATATAAAGATATTAATGTTTGTATATTCTACTTTCAGGAAAGATATATAACTCTGATGAAGTTTCTCAATGGACGAAAGATATTGCAGATACCATTAATACAACAATAAGAAATAAGCTGGCTATGCCTCGATATAAATATGTTGTACAAGTCATGCTAGGTCAACAGCTTGGAGCTGGATGTCATTATTTTGCAAAATGTTGTTGGGATGCTGAATCAGATTCTCAAACTTCTGACGTGTTTAGCAATACAAGTCTATTTTGTGTGTGCACAGTTTTCGGAATATATTTATATTAATGCATGTTATCATATACTATGTAACCATTGGATATCTAATAAATTAAAATTTAAATCGTTTGTGAAATCATTATATCAATATTTTTTATTAATTAAACAAATGAGCTTTTCGAATAACTCTCAGAAAATGTTTAAATTTTTACCATAGGTAGGCCTTCTGATACTGAATACAACATATTTTTTAGGGGAAATCAGGGAAGAAATGACCTTATTAGATATAAGATGTCAAAAATGCAATCATTTCGCTTTATTACAAAAAAGTACTGCCTTTAAAATTTCTTTTATTCGATGAGATTTGATCCAAGGCATTTAAAACTTACTGTTTTATGACTTGAGACTTCATTAATTTTGTACTTACTATTTTATAGCAAAGGACCGCGCCACAGCTCATTCTTTTGACCCAATGTGTTGAAATTATTATTATTGGTAGCCCGTTCAGAACTTTTTTTTGTCTAAACATAGCATTTTTATTCCATAAAACATATTAGAATGCATCCGAAGGGATTTATTGTTTTATATATTCAGCCCATTTCGGCTTAGATCTCCTTCCTGGTATTCTTGTATTTTTCTGTTTTCGACACCTATTTTAGGACATTTCGACGCAATGTATTCGATATCGGTATCGACTGTCATAATTTGCCCCCTGTAATTCCAGAGGTGTGCGGATTCAAAATTCAAAAATACTTCCACTTTTTATTAAATATCTTAACGAAAAGTTCTCCGAAAGAATTTATCATTTTACTGCAATTTTTCATCAGTTGCCATAAGTAGGCAACTATTTTCAATTGTATCGTATTTTGTAGCATACTTTAAGGAGGATTCATTTTGTATGTTCCAGTACTTTTCTACAGTAAAGCTAAAGGGGGAAAATGCCACAATCGCTCTCAAAGTAAAAAATATTTTGAATAGTTTGGAACAGAAACTTGTAAAATGTAAAAATTAGAAATTATCAACGGCCAATCAGATGTTGTTATTCCTGTTTAACAATTTTCTCAACTTTCTTAAGTAAAAAAACAGGGTTTAGGTGCTTTTGGACAGAATATTACAAACCCTTCAACGCGAGCATTCTGCTAGGCCCCCAACAAGTTAAAATATATTTAATTCCAAAGCGATGCGCACATCAACTTCAAGTTCATTCTTATCGTTTCCTTATGGTTGTTGTATTTTCGATAACACATAACGAGACGAATGGCTCAACGCGAACATTCTGTTTAGACATGAAGGGCAACGCACATAAACTACGAGCATTTCTTTGTTTTCGTTTCCTTGTGGGGCTCAACGGATCCAAGGTAGATATATATTAAATATACCTTGAACGGATCTATTCTACTTACCGCTTATACACGCCTTTTAACTCGACTTCAACTTTCAGTCGATTAGTCCTCTCAATCGATTAGTCGAAAGTCGAATTACCTATCCCTAATCATAATTTGCCTTAACCTCATTCGTAAACAACACGGTTTCCATTTAGTCTCCATCCCACCTCATTCGTAAACTTTCGGTTATACCATTTTGAGTTCATCTTTATCGGCCATTTTGTCTTCTCCTCCCATTCGTTAGCAGGTGGAACGTTTTTCAATTTTTTCAGTCGTCGTTTTGCAACTTTTTACTCGAAAACCGTTCCTGAATTTTCCAATATATTTTGCGAGCTATTGGACGCGGTCGTATTTCTAAAAAAAGTCTAAAAATTAATAAACTAAAGAAGAAAACAATGGTGCGAGGTGGCATTCGTGGTGGCCGTCCTATGCGTGGTCCAATACGACCACCATTTAAGAAAACATTCGTGCCCAGACACCCGTTTGACCTGACATTAGCTGAAGTTGTATTCCCGAAAGTTTCGCCGGCTGTCGATGATGCTGCCTTAACTGCTGTATGTATTCTTAGGAACAACTCTAGTTTAGTAAAAACGATCAAATTTTTTTGAAATTTTTTCCAGAGGTAGGTATTTTTACCCTAATTATGGGGATATCTTTTTTTCTTGGGGGACGTACCCGGTTACCCGGTTATTTGACCCGGAAGTTCGGGTACGGGTACCCGGTTATATCCGGTTCCAGAGGTAGGTATTTTTACCCTAATTATGGGGATATCTTTTTTTCTTGGGGGACGTACCCGGTTACCCGGTTATTTGACCCGGAAGTTCGGGTACGGGTACCCGGTTATATCCGGTTCTACGGATCCGGTTAATATAATATGGGTATCATTTTAAAGGTTATAAAAATACCTTTCCATTGAGTGGTAATATGATAGGGTTATCTCACCATTTTGGAGATATAGTCAAAAAACTGGGTTTTGGACCCCGATTTTTTTGAAAAACTCCCTAAAAGTCGAACTTGGGTCCATTATAGTCTCTCTCCAAACCAAACCCAAATGATAGACCACGATTTGCCCTTTCCAAAATGGTGCGATATGTGGCTGTATCTGTTGTGGATCAAAAGATATGGGCCTTAGAACCCTATAAAAACAAGGAAAATCTTTCTGCATGACAGAATCTCCTTTTAAGTAGCATGGTGTTTTTTGGGTGACCGGCCTTCGGCCGGGTATTTAAGACTTTCTCCTATGGACAGATGCCAACAGCGGCTACGCGACAGAATCTCTTGTTAAATAGAATATTTTTTTTTTTTTTTGGGTGACCGGCCTTCGGCCGGGGATTTAAGCCTTTCTCCTATGGACAGATGCCAACATCGGCTAACGCGGCAGAAACTCCTTCTAAATAGAATATTTTCTTGTGTAGCCGGCCTTCGGCCGGGGATTTAAGACTTTCTCCTATGGACAGATGCCAACACCGGCTAACGCAGCAGAAACTCCTTCTAAATAGAATATTTTTTTGTGTAGCCGGCCTTCGGCCGGGAATTTAAGGCTTTCTCCCATGGACAGATACCAACACCGGCTACGCGACATAATCTCTTGTTAAATAGAATATTTTTTTGGGTGACCGGCCTTACGCCAGGGATTTAAGACTTTCTCCTATGGACAGATGCCAACACCGGCTACGCGACAGAATCTCTTGTTAAATAGAATATTTTTTTGGGTGACCGGCCTTCGGCCGGGGATTTAAGACTTTCTCCAATGGACAGATGCCAACACCGGCTAACGCGGCAGAAACTCCTTCTAAATAGAATATTTTTTTTGTGTAGCCGGCCTTCGGCCGGGGATTTAAGACTTTCTCCTATGGACAGATGCCAACACCGGCTAACGCGACAGAAACTTCTTCTAAATAGAATATTTTTTTGTGTAGACGGCCTTCGGCCGGGTATTTAAGACTTTCTCCTATGGACAGATACCAACACCGGCTACGCGACAGAATTTTCTTGTTTTTGTAGGGTTCTAAGGCCCATATATTTTGATCCACAACAGATACAGCCATATATAGCACCATTTTGGAAAGGGCAAATTGTGGTCTACCATTTGATTATGGGTTAGAGATGTACTATAATGGAGCAAGTTCGACTTTTAGGGAGTTTTTCAAAAAAATCGGGGTCCAAAACCCAGTTTTTTGACTATATCTCCAAAATATATATTAACCGGATCCGTAGAACCGTACCCGTACCCGAACTTCCGGGTCAAATAACCGGGTAACCGGGTACGTCCCCCAAGAAAAAAAGATATCCCCATAATTAGGGTAAAAATACCTACCTCTGGAAAAAATTTCAGAAAAATCTGATCGTTTTTACTAAACTAGAGTTAAGCCTATTCTTATGTGTATACCAATGAAAGATATTTTTCATTTCTAATTTATTTAAAGGCATTGCTCAAGCGGAATCAGGATCTTAGTCCTACACCTGCCGAACAAACGTCGGTAGGGAATTTGGTTTCTAAGGTTCAGGCTGTATTGGATAACTTGATTGTGGCTCCAGGAGACTTTGACAAATGTGTAAGTGCTTTATAATTGGCAATTGTCTGATGGTGTAAATTTGCCAATGGATTTGATCTGATATAATTTACGTATTTAGAATACTAGAGTAGCCTCATTGAGAGAATATTACCATAGGTAGCTCCAATGGTATTATTTTTATAGAAGAAAGCCATAGCTTTCATAAGTTTTAAAATATACCCTTTTTACCTTGTTAGTAATAGTAATAACCCAGACATAGATTAATCAAAATGTGCTCCGAACTTTCAAGGCCCGCATCTTGGGAAGTATGCATTTCACCACATAAAATGTATATCACTGAAATCAACTCAACTAGGACTACTCAGGGCAAAAGTGTCAAAATCATTCGAGAGACCTTTTTCGGACATTTAAGTAATTGGGGAAGGTTTATTTTCATTTGAATGGACATTAGACTTGAGTCTAATTTAAGGGCTGTTATACGGCGTTTACATTTTATCGGATTTCGTTAACCCAGTGGGTTTAAATGATCAATTTCATTGTATATATGTCAAATAAATCTTCATAGTGTAGGTTAACCCGGTAAAAAGTTCTAATGTAAACGCCGTATTAGTGTCTGTTTTGAAATTTTTGGCATAATTAGTCCCTTAGACCAGATTACCACGATTTTAATTACAGTAAAAAATTCGAAATTCATTTTGAATTTCGGAGGTTCATATCACAGAATTATGGATTTCTTCGATAATAGAATAAAATCACTTTTAGCCGTATTGCCGATAAGAATAGAAAAGTGGGGTAAATTCAAGGGTCCCAGGGAACTCTGGAGGCTCATATCTCCGGAAGTATGGATTTCCTCTCAGATAAAATTTTAAAATATGTTCCTCCGTTCAGTCTAATCTTCTATGACTTGCCCAAATCTCAATTTGTAGCCGTATTTTTTTTATAAATTTTAAACTTACATATCCCCATCGAATGTAATACACGATGAGCTTGCTGGCCAATAAACAGTCACAGGCCGCTCGTCGCCTACCTAAATTGTTTTATAGAAATAATCAAACACTGGAAGTGCTTTCAGAAAAGGACGAAAAAATATTTAGTTTTTTTTCGTACGTTCCCACGCCTCACTTTCCCACCCCTGCCGACAGAGGGGGCGACCTCCCCTTTCGTAGGGATCGCGTACACACCATAATCCGCATTATGATGGAATATGAGAAGGGATAGAAAACCAGCTACAGAAATCTACTTCAACAGCCAGTTTGTTATTAAGTTGTATTATTCATTTAAAAATATGATTATATTAGATTTTATTAGTTCAATATTCATGCAAAAGTCTACGTTAGAATACACAGAATTGAAATAAATACACATTTTACTAAGTGGATCTCCCATAGAAAAATTTGTGCGATGAAAATCTACGTATAATGGTTGATAATATCTACTTGATCGAAAAGGAACATTTATTCTAATGGATGAAATTATTAAGTCTGAGGATATATTACCGTTTAGTATTTTAATTACTATCATAGTGTTCAACATAATACGTCTACTTTTTAATGTAGGCAATCGAATTAATTTTAACCTGCTAGTGTAAGAAGGCAACACAAAGTCACTATTCCAATGTAAACCTCTCAGTGCAAAAATTAGAAATTGTTTCTGCACTGATTCAATTTTATCGGAATATATTGTATATTGGGGATCCCATACAACAGAACCATATTCTAATATGGGTCGCACAAGAGATGTAAAAAGTTGTTTTGTAATGTAGGGATCAGAGAATTCTTTAGCCCATCGTTTTATAAATCCTAAGACACCGTGGGCTTTGTTTACCATAGAAATGATATGATTATTAAAATTTAATTTTGGATCCATTAAAATACCAAGATCAACAAATGAATCTATAGTTGATAAAACAGTACCATTAATATTGTATTGCCTTGTTAAAGTAGAAGATCTGGAAAACACATATGCTTACATTTGTTTAGGTTTAAATCCATACAGTTTAATTCGCACCATTGAAAAAGGTTATTTAAATCATTTTGAAGTAAATCAGCTTGCTTCATGGAGTTATGGGTGATAAACAACTTGACATCGTCAGCATACATTAGCAATTTGGAGTGGATTATTGCATTTGGTAAATCATTTATGAATAGAAGAAAGAGGAGTGGACCTAAATGACTTCCTTGGGGAACACCGGAAGGAACATTATTGGATTTGGAGAGACAATCATCAAACAAAACTACCTGTGATCTATTTCTCAAATAAGATGATATCCATTTAACTAAATTTATACTGAAACCAATTTGATTTAATTTATAAAAGTTCATGGTTAACCCTGTCAAAAGCTTTACTGAAGTCAGTGTAAATCGTGTCGGTTTGATTACGCTGAATAAAACCTTTTATGACGGTTGAGGAAAATTGAATAAGATTGGTAATGGTTGAGAGGCCACTACGAAAACCATGTTGATATGGACTTAAGATTGGCTGAACTTTATGAGAAATTACATCAGTAATCAGTTTTTCGAATAATTTTGGAATTGCACTCAATTTAGCAATTCCTCTATAATATAAAGACATTAGTTAAGCTACCAGATTTGTGTAAAGGAACTATATATGATTTCTTTCAGAAGGTCGGAAAATGACCATATTTCAGGGAATAATTAAACAATAGCGTTAAAGGGATAGCTAATGTATCTGAACAGTACATTAGAATTATGCTAGGAATGCCATCCGGACCTGGACTTTGATCTTAAATTACGTAGATTTTTAGAAACATATTGACTTTGTAAAAAAGGCATATATATTTGATCTATCGTCGATAATTTATAATTATATGTATCTTTATTTGGACAGGGTGAATATGAATATGTTGTAGCGAAAAAATTTGCAAAGCACTCTGAAATTTCAGAGTTTTTCTCAAATGTCTGATTATTGAATTTCAAGATGGTGGGCTTTGACGTAGCTTTTCTTTTTATATTAACAAAGTCATAAAAAGACTTAGGATTGGATTTGAAATTAAGTTTAATCTTCTTTAAATAAAGATTGTAAAGTTTTCGGGACTCTGACGTATATTTAGACCTTGCGATTTTAGATTTTAGCACGATCTACTACAACATCTTAAATTTTCCAAATATTTTGAGAGATGGGGCTAAGAACAATTTCATGAAATGTGAGAATATTTTAAAAATGTACATAAGTGAAATCTTGATGAAAAGGGCAAATGCTACAATTTTCTGTGAGGTGCGGGGTTTTCAATTCCTGTTTAGTGTAATTTGTCCTAAATTTTTTATTGGTATCTATTTTATCTTTATAGCAACTGGAAGAAGTACGTCAAGTTGGATCATTCAAGAAGGGTACTATGTTAACCGGCAATAATGTTGCTGATATAGTCGTTATAATGAAATCTGTCCCAACAAAAGAAGCGTGCGAAGAGCTGGCCAAAAAAGTTGAAAATGACCTCAAGAATTCAATGAAAACTGAAGTATTAACCAAGGCAGATAAAATTGTCACCACTCATCATGAACGTGGTTTTGACATTTATAATTCGCAGGCTAAAGTTCGTATACTGATTACAACTATTCCGCCCAACATAAGGAAAAACGAAGCGAATATGTTTCCAGAGGCCAAGGTTATGCATGGTCATTTGGCTGCTATAAGACATACCCGTTGGTTCGAAGAGAATGCTCACCATTCATCAATAAAAGTGCTTATTCGCATTTTAAAGGATCTTACAAAACGCTTTGAAGCATTTTCTCCTTTATCGCCCTGGATGTTGGATTTAATGGCCCATCTCACTATCATGAACAACCCTTCCAGGCAGGCTTTGCCAATTAATTTGGCTTTCAGACGCGTATTCCAACTCTTATCGGCTGGTCTCTTTCTTCCCGGTTCAGCAGGCATTACAGACCCCTGTGAACCTGGTCACAATAGAGTTCATACAGCCATGACACTGGAAGAACAAGATTCTTGTTGTATGACGGCTCAGACTCTACTGCGTGTCCTAGCCCACGGTGGATATAAACAAATTTTGGGCATTGAAGGAAACTCGAACATAGTCAAAGAAATGTCTGTGTGGAACGGAGTAGTTGTTTCTCCATTGGAACGTGTCTATGAAAAGCCAGTCGATAAAAAAGATGGCGATGGAGACGAAGATATGGAAACGGTTGAAAATGACAATGTAATGGATGAAGATTCTGCTGAACAGTAAGAGTCATTAGAATTAAATAGTATCTCATAAATATAGCGATAGATGCAATAAAGATATTCATCATATTAATAATATGTTTTTTTTTTACTATTAAAATTTTTGTTGGACATTATGGTTTTTCAAGGGTCGTACCTAAATTCATGCGTATGCGTACGATTTTATTCACCTCAAAAGTTAAAAACATGTTTTTTAATGAATGTTGCCCAAATACGCATTGGGTATAACAACGTTACCTATATTTCATCTTCCCCACTATGGCGAAATGTTTTGTACAGCCGTATTACCCAATTACGTCCAACAGATCAAAATCAAAATGTGTCCAAATAATAAAAATATTCAACTTCCCCACTATGGCAAAATGTTGTGTATTACCCAAATACGTCGAATCCATATCTTCAAGCAAATAATACAAACCGCAAAACAAAATTGAAAATTTATTAAATTAATCCACATATTTTTAGTTTCCATTCAAAATTTCAAATTTCCAGAATGTTTTGTTTTCAACAAAAGAAAAAAATGAAAAATACGTTCTGTCAAAGTTGAAATTGTTCAACTTGAAATTTTGTACGTTCGTGTACATGTGTTCTACTTTTGT